>NC_073739.1:50789977-50949972 GCF_023634155.1 Falco peregrinus
ACCCTTGGGACATGCAGGTGAAATTGTCCACAAAACTTTGCCACGGTGAGAAGCACAAGTCAAAGCCTTTGCTGGGAGCTTCTCGGGGTGAAGTTTTAGGAGCCTGTACCACACGGAGGTGCACAATCCTGACCGTTACCAGACAGTTGCTACTACTTTGTGCTGGGATGGTCTGCTGTTTGTGAAGTCATGATCAATGTTTCTGAGGCCATCCTGCTGCACAACTAACTGAGCACAGATGTCAGCGAGATCCCTTACATTTTGTTCTCTGGCAGCCCCTGAACTTAGGGGGCCCTTGATGGGACCCGTGTTGCTTTGCGGTGCTTGGTCTAGGGCAGCCACGATTACACAGACTGTGTGAGCTAATACTCAGCTGTCCTGCAGGCCTTGGCAGACCCACCATGCAAAGAAGAGCAGAGGGCAAATCCCCTGCTGCTTTGCTTGACTGCAGGGATAATGGGGGAGGTCTTTGCAGCAGGAGCAATCACATCAGCATTACAATGAATTTGCTCCATATCATACCGCGGCGTGCCCAGATTAAGGAACAGTCCAGATTTTCTCCAGTAGGGACTACCTTGAATTCCTCCTGATGTAAAAGTTGACTGCTTCCCTGTTTTGTGTGGTGTTTTATGACATCCACGGGGTCAGTGTTAAAAGAGATACAAGGCAGTTACAGAGCTCCAGGCATGGGTTTCTAACTGGGCAGCAGGCTTGGTGGTGGACTTGCACTTCAAGATCTGTTCATGGTCTCCATAGTGGACTCAAGTCTGGCATACCACTCTTGGGGTCTGGTTGTGGTCCCAGCTCTTAAAGAAGACAGTCTGTACCGCCTTTGGAGAAATACTGACCTTCTGCCTCTGTTATCTGGCAACAATCATAAAATTTGCAAAACAATGCCACTGACTTATTCTGCTGCCAGAAAAGTTTTAAACTCACTTAAAACGTCTTGATGAGCAGTGTTGTTTGCCTGGGCCCTATCAAGCATCACCCAGGATATTCTGGGAGGCTGACGGGGTTGGCATCATTGTTAGATTGACTGGCAGTCAGAAACATGGGACAACAGAAATAACAGAGGCTCAGTATTGAATGGAAGACAACAGCAGACGTGGCATGTAAAAAGGAGATGTGATATCAAGGCAGGCAAAAAGATGGATAAAAAAGGAAGTGGAACCACTGATGGCTGGCGGCTCCTGGCAAATGTGAAGGACGTCATTTGTATCTTAAGACTTCAAGATTTAGCCTCATCTGATCTCTAAATGGCTTAAGAGCAGCCTGCTCATGCTTGCATGCTTAGTACTAGTTGGAAGACTTCACAGTGTCAAGGCTGCTCAGTGGCTAGGGTTCGAATGTCTTCCTCTGGGGATGGCATACTTTAAATACAAACACAGAGCAGAGCTTATGCACTGGCTTCAGTCTGAAATAGTTGGTTCATACACACTGCAACTGCTCTCCATCTGAACTAAATGCACATTCATTGCAGACAACCCAACACCACCTCTTAGAACCACGCTACCACTCTAAGCCAGACCTCTAAATTACATGCACTTGGTTCTGTTTTGAAGCATGGCCCAGGTCTTAACTGTGTTATTCAAAGTTTTAGTTTTGTCACAAAACAATTTTAAAAATACATAGCCAGCTCTACTACCAAATGGGTGAAGCTGTATCTTTCAGTGGCTTAGATTCTATTGTGGGCAGATTACTATTTTAAAGAAAAGAACCTATCCATGATTGTGTCAACAGTTTAAAACACAGTTTGTGAGTATTAAGTACGCATTTCCTGTACACAGTTCTTTCAGTTGCCCAGCTGATTTAATTTTTTGGTTAAAAAATCAGACTAGGTTCCTGTCCAAGTAATCCAGAATTTTAAGAGTTTATCTTCATGTAATTATTCTTTCATGCCAATAAGTAGTGGTCTTCCTGTGAAGTGTTATTTATATGCTTCGTACTAGGATCTGTGCCCCTTGTTGATAAGTCGATGGGAGCTGTCTGTCACTCTGTGGAATGCTAATCACTCTGTCCTCTCTCCTTGAGCCTAGATACCTGGGGAGTCTAGCAAGCGTGGCTAATGAACAACACATGCAGTGGCTATGGGACTTCAGTGGGAGGAAGCCCTTTTGGATAGGCAAGTATCTCAGCTGCCTGTCCTCTCTGCGTATTACAGTTCCTGCGCACCTTGGAAAGCAGAGACTGCTGCAGCAGCTCAGCACAGTTTCCAAACATTGCATTGGCCTCAACTTTCTGCTGCTTTTATTACTCCAGAGCAAGGCATAAACTGAATGCTGTAATTTACCTGGCTAATTTTATAAGTCTTTATCAAAAAGAGGAGTTCATCGTGTTGCCTATTGCTGGATTGTTTCTTATTTTAACACTAGCTGGTAAAATAAGTCCTGGTGGAGCTCCCTCATCGTTCTTTTTACTGTGACTTTATTTATCTCTGATTTATCTTTTTTCAACTTTACATTAAACAAATATTTATATTACTGCTAATTTAATGATGTCTTCTTGTATCAGAAATCTTGTGAATTAATTAGATGATCAGCTAAAGAATGGTTCATAACATTATTTCAGATTTAGCTATTTCTTATTATGCACCTTACATTAAATGAGAAATGGAAAGAACTCAGATGGACCTTCTCTGTAGCTCCTGATCCCTTTCTGTGAATGATGGCCTTAGCTCATGGACTAGTGTTATTGCTTTCTTCTAACCCTTCTTGTTTCTGCTACATTGTCCATGTTTTAGGTTTTTCCAATTGTGAACTGCAATTTTCAGCTCTTAGTAATATTTTGAGATGGATTTATTAGTTATACTAAATTAACTTTAAAAATTACAGTTAGTTTGGGATCATGTTTAATGGTATAATGATTCTGTAAACCTGAGGGAAACTCCTGTGATAAGAATAAAGACTACAAGACCATTGTGTCAATTTTCTGATCTTGGTCTCTTCTAGCTAAGAAGACAGGTCATGTCTGAAAATATGCCACCCACGCTGGTCTTAGTAACTCAGAGGCTAAGTGAAAAGACGTGTTTTAGGTTGTATTAATGAACATAATCTAATTTTACAACTGCTAATTTCAACAGTGTAAACAAGGTCTACAAAGATCTCAGGATTTTATTTTCAGAAGGAATCTGAAGGCATCTAAGGCTGCCCAGACTTGAATACGATATTCTGCTTGGCATCTTAAGCATCAAAAGAGAAACCTGGGAGATGATAGACATGCAACAGATGGAAAGAGAGAAAACATTTTAGATAGGCAATAATGCAGAAAAGTGTATTTTCCCTAATTCAGATGGTACTACTTGTGATTCAGATGGCCTTATGAAATATTAAATTACATTTACTTGTATTCTTCCAGATGTTGTTTTTTTTCTTTTAGCACAATATTGTATGCATTTTTCAACAAAGGGACAGAACAGCATGCTTCTGTTGGCATCAGGCTCCAGGAACAATAAAAAATAAACATCACTGATTTGGTCTTACTGATTTCACACAGGCTTGAATGACCAAGTCAATCCTGGACATTGGGAGTGGAATGGAGGAGAACCTGTAACCTACATCAACTGGAGAAGAGGGTCCTACCACTTTCCAAAGAGAGGAAGAAATTGTGTATTGGTGCAGAAGCGAGGAAAATGGCAAGCAACCGACTGTGGGAAGGTCAAACGGAACAGCTATATATGTTCAAGAAGACTGTAAAGAGAGGAGGATCCCTGTGAAAGCATGCGGACATTCATGTTGTTTCAGTTCTATTTATCTGTAGACACGTAAGGGTGTGCAGTTAGAAAACTGTCCTAATTGTCAGCAAGGTTTATTTTACATGCTGCCAGAGGTGCAGATGCATTGAACTTTAATCAAGGAATAGAGGTCAGTTGCAAAGATTAAGTCCAGGTTAACTCTCCCCAAAGACTTCGATCTGTCACTTAGTCCTATGTATTTTTAAACCAAAAACCTAGGCCTGAAGGCTTTCATCACATTTCTATGTAAAAATATATTTTATTTTTTTTTTTAAAAAAGAAAGTAGCGCATCAGTTGATTTGCTTTGTTCTTAGGGAGGGGTTGTGCATTGGCTGTTGCTTTAATTTGTTTGTAATTAAAACTGCAGTTTTACCGTGCAGTCACAAAAAAAAGGAAGACTGCTTGGAGTGGAAGTAAGAGCAGACTCTGCTGGCTAAAAACAGGTCCTCTTGGTTGATGAAGGGGGGGAACATATGATGTCAGGAGACTGGGGCTTTTTCAGTGGTTGCCCTGGTATAACATCTTATGAAAATACCAATGAGAACTTAGTGACAGAGCACCAACAGGAGCAAAGCCTTTCTTTTTCTACCTCCCAAGGCCAGCCTCAGATCCTAATGGATCTGCTCACACAGAGCTACATATTGTTTCACATTCCTAGCCAAAATAATTCAATTTTTTTTGGAGTTGCAGGATGGTGCTGTAATTTTTAGTGTAATTAAGTAACGGCACCTCTGTAAATCTAATATTATCTTGGCATATTCAGTGATACATGAACATCAATAGGATTTATATGTGTCTATAAACCAATGTAATTGTGAGACATATTTTTTACTAAAGCAGATATGGCTTTTGAAAAGTATTAATGTAAGTCTTTATTAGGCATTTGAGGTTTTTAAAAATAATAATTAAAAATCCAGACTTAGTTCTGAGAAATGCTTAAAAACCAGCATTTAATAGCGAAAACCAGCTGCCTGTAACTTAATTTTTACTTATTTTAAATGTATGCAGTTGCAATATTACCATTTCATAACATTACAGTAAATTTATATTCAACCTGTCAAAAATCATCCTTTAGGACATTCTTACTGCCAGCCTTTAAAAAAGTCATAAGCTTCCTAAAAAAACTAAAATAAAATTACAGCTCCTCTCAAGCCCTCCCTCTGCCCACGATGAGTGTGTCACAGTTGGTGTGGCACTGAGTAGGGTGAATTTGCCCTATATTTTATGAACTCTTATCCCTCTCAATCTGCCTGCCTGCCACCAGCAGCTGATTCTCCCCTTGCCTCCCTCCTATCAGCTTGACTATTCGGCCAGCCTCTGGATCAATTGCATCTGTACAGTGTTTGCACCAGAGGACCAAACTCGCCTTCTGGGGTTCCTCACAGCAATTTCTCAGCCGTGAGAGGGACAGGTGCAGCAGAAACATCTCTCCTCTCTGGGCTGAGGGACACTTGTCTCAAGGATTAATTATCCCTCTTCCTTGCCTTTGGCATGCGTGGGTTATTTAGCCTTCCTCCTTGCCTGTAGCACGGTAAATGAACATGCATGCGTGTAGCTTTCTGAAAGGACTGTTGCAGATAAGCATCAGTGAATTGTAGAATTGTAGAGGAAAAAATACTGTGGACAGAACCTTCTCACCCTTATTGTTGGTGTCAACAGACATAGACAAAAACAGTTTTAAGATTTCTTTTTTTTGCCCTGAGCTTATAGACACTCTGCTAGACACTAACAGTTTTGCTTAAGGAGTTTTCTAGATCAACACAGATAGGCTAATTTTTTCAAGAATTCCCCAAACCAGTATTTTTCACTGCAAAAAGAATTAGCATCTAAAAAAGCACTCTTGGGATCTCCTGCTGTTACGTTCTGGAATTCCAGGGAAAGTTGACGAAGAGAGCTTACTTAGACATAAACTTTTATTTCTTTAGGGCCTTCTTTTTATAAAAACTGCTGAGTTTATTTGTGCTACCTTGATAAAGCCTGTTGAGACTATTTAAATACCTCTCCTAATTATTTAGTAAATGAATGCCATCAACAGAGAGGGAATTTTGACCAAGGTGCTTGTTACTTGATCAGTAACTAATAAATGACTCGTGTCTAGTCTGAGACAACAGTGATCTCAGAGGTTTTCTTTTGTGAGAAAGGAGATCTTCCCTTTTCTACATTTTGTTTTAACTGCTTTAAAGTGAGTGAAAACTATGAGGATCTCAGTACACAACAGACTGCTAGTTGTGCAAACTGTACGTGTTTACTGGTTTCATTAGATCTAATACAATACACTAATGAAGCTAAAATTCTTATATTGCAGTGCAAGGATATTTCTGCCCTGAAAGACTGCTGAATTGTTTTGCAATACAATGAACTGTTCCAAACACTTATTCATAAATCTTCCATTTTCTGTCCTTAAAAACCAAGTATTTTTCACAGATTTCTACAGCTTTTATTAGAATATTTGAGTTCAAAGAATACAACATACTCAAGTCAGGGAAAGCACAAATAAATCAGTTTTTCTGTTGCCATAGGAAGTTGTTGTCTCTAAGAGGTTTAGTCAAGGAAGAGCCTAAAATCCTGGGAAGTTATTGGGAATTTTTCCAATCTTCACTACTTTTGAATACACTCTGAGTAAACTCAGGGGAAAATCAGTATTCTGAGGACGAGCATCAGCAGGCGAATTTCAAGATGCTGAAAGTAAGCACAAGGAGCATGTAAATTCAGGTGTCCGCCCACAGATGCCACACTTTCTGGTTAAACAAAGGATTTATTTCACCAGAACTTTTAGGAGCAACAGAACCAAGACACAACAGCTTACTGAAAAGAAACCAGTGGTTAGCCTATATTTCTATAAACGGATGGGCAACATGAGTCCTTTGTGTGCCTGTCACTTTAAACCACCTTCTCTCCCTGTCAAGTACCTTTTAAATCTGTTGGCCAATTTCAAACAAATTTGACAGAGAAGCAGTTGACTCAAAGGCAATGGTTACGAAAAAAATGGATAGGCAACTGGCCACATGAGCACTTCTTCCAAACCAAAATACTCTTAAAAAAATTTGTGTTATTATTAACCTCACAGAATTTTTAATCTGAAAAATATTATAAAACTTTTCCAGATCTCTTTTGTACACTCCGGAATTTACTGAATGCCTTCAAGTCTTTATTCACTCATTCTACAATTATAAAACTAGCTTTGAGAGAATGATATATACAATTCAGTGAATACTGTGACTCTACATTATTTACATCACAAGACTGGTGCTGTTAGAATTCTTGTATTCAGAACACTATATTTATTGTGCTGTTTAATTTTGTAATGTGTGTTAATACAAAACTGAAACATATTTTGGTGAATAGGTACTTCTTCAGTTTCATAATCTCGTAAAAGCTTTTTTCCTAGTGATAAAAACTATAGTGTTGGGTGTAGTAGAAATGCACTTATAGTTAAGCATAATATACCTACTGTTTACTCTGTGCGGTTTCTGAATTTTGTTTCTCCTGTATGAGCCTGTTACTGAGTTAATACTATAAGGGCATTTGTGTGATGAGCACACCTTTTTTAAAAGAAAAAATGCTGTTTATGTTGGAAGTTAAATTTAAGAAAAATTACAGATCTGCAAGCAAATAATGCAAGATGATTAAAGGAAGACTGTTAGTCCATAAAATTGCATTTTAATATGATTCTTGATTTAAAGAAGAACATGAAAATGAGGTCATTTTCCCTCAGTAACCTCACTCATCTTCATGGAAGAGATGCAGATGTTAGTTCTCTTCTCATTACCCTTTAAAAAGCTATGCTGCTTGTAACATGGAGAACTCTGCTACTCCAACTCCATTGCTTAACTACTATCCTCTACACAAACTGTATAAGGTTAGAAGACAAGAACACAATAGGGTTGGTTTGTTTATTTTTATAGCATTGAGATAATGTATTGTTTTCAGTCAGAAGTAGTCCTAATGATTAGGTATACGGTATATAAGTACTGGATATAAGCACGGTAAGCCAAAGAATACAATTTTATTCATACAGATGAAATTTTCAGATAAGTCTAAATATATTTTTACTTTAATAAAAGAAACCTTATCTGCATCATCTTTCTTGGATTATGTTACAAACATTTCCTTGGTGTTGTCAAACTTCAGTGAATCGCCACTGTTCTCAAATTATTCATGGTAATCTAAGGTAGATGTGACTTCCTGAAGCCTGAAATGTCTCTTTGCCCAGACTCTTTCTCCCCTGTCTCACTGTCCCACAGCTTAACAACTGAAGCAATCAAACAAATTCCTAACATAGCTCCTCACACTGGGTTTAGAATTGGGTACACTCTCAGTTAAACAGTACATATGTGCCAGTACCATTCAGGAGGTGCTTCAGGAGGCAGACACTTGTCCAAAATCCACCAGTGTGAGAATTATAATAGAGAGAAAACCATCCCTTGCATCATGTGTGCATACCTACAGCCATGAGAACATGGGCCAACACACATGAAAGGACACTTACCCTAGCCCTGCTGGACACACATGCGAGCATTTTCAAGTGTGAGCATCTACATTTTGGCAGCAGTCTGAAACTCAATACTGTTCTCATTTCTGTTGCTACAGCACAGAGAAAAGAAACAGAGAAATGTGAACAGGAAGGTGTAAAGGAGTGAAGAAAGAATGCAACAGAGGACTTGAAACTGAATAGCAAAGGGGGGAACTCATGTATCTAAGGCTGAAGGTACAAAACCAAAGAGGTTTATTGTCTGTTCTTTCATATCATACCTTGTAAAAAGCCTTTTGGTATCATAATTATAACTTTCCCATGAGGCCTGTATGTAATCTGTTTTC
The DNA here is from genome assembly GCF_023634155.1 of Falco peregrinus. NCBI lineage: Eukaryota > Metazoa > Chordata > Aves > Falconiformes > Falconidae > Falco > Falco peregrinus. The sequence continues at coordinate 50,798,527 of NC_073739.1, forward strand.
CTGAAACTCAGTAAAACAAAGACCACAGATGGCTTTCTTTGATAAATGAGTACAATAATTAGAGAATAAACTGCACGGTGCAAATTCATTAGTTCTGAGGTTTTCATATGGGTTCTGTAAAAGATATATCTGGATTCAAGTTTGTCTACATAGGATGTGTTTTTAAAATGATAGGATATTGAATTGGGCTGTAATATATGAAATCCATTTTAATGATTTAATCAATCATGCTATGATGAGACTATTTAGCTCAACAGAAGGCAAGTAATTCAGGCACTGCCTAAGAATTATTTTTAGGCATCAACTGGCAGTGTAACTAATTATTCAGTTTATGTCCATAATGACTGAATAAACTCTGGCTCTGAAACAAATAAATAATACTACTTTGCATTTGCACAGCACTTGTCATCTATAGACCTGACAGTTTTAAAAGGTGGGCAAACATTCATGGTAACTATTTCTAGTGAAAAGAGAATGTCCTGAATAAATGGCTACTATGAAGGCAAATCAAAGCCTGCTTGAAAGACACCGCTGCATTCAGCCACAAGATTTAACAACCAAAACACAGTGAAAACAAGTGCTATGCTTATATGAAAGGGTAATTAGGCAGGAAAACAAGTTTTTATAAAAGATGCAGCATTGCTTTTTGTAGGAATCTGAGATTAGCTGTATTTGGAACATAATGATTATGTGCCCAGTCCAATCTCTGTTGCCAATTATTAGTCTATGCTGTTGATGTCACCACAAAAAGACTTAAAAATACTTACTATTTTTAACTTCAGAACAATTCTCCAAACTTGCTGAGTTTGGAGTCTGAGCTGGGATGCCTTACTGTAATGCAGGCAGGCTCCTGGCTGAGCTGAGAGGCTGAGGATAGATCTGCTAGCTGTGCACAGTTCTACAGGCAGCTGACTCCAAAACAGATTCAGACAATATGTCAACAGGTCCCATTCCTTACAAATTTTATCACTTGGAAAGCAACCACGGCTTACATGGGCATGAAGCAACAGTGTTAGACTGACCTGGTAGAATCAGAGATGGCATGCTGCTTTTGGGTCTCAGCAGGTCTTAGGTAAAACCATCCAGGAAAACCCAGGAAGTAGAACAGGCTTGACCTAGAGAAGAGAGCTCTGTTTTCTGCCTTTGGGTTGTGGAGTGGCTTGTGGAGTGACTTGCTGACACCGATTTGCTTCAGCCTTCTTTCATAGCCTTCAGTAAATAGTATTTTGTGCTTTTACATATGAAGCCCTCTAAGGCAGGCCTTTTTTCTTTCTTGCTGTATGATACAGCATAGAATGGTACATACCATGAATGGATTCTGATCTTGAACAGGTTTTTTCCAGTGCCATTGCACTGCAAATATACCACTAGCAGTTTAACATCTATACATATATGCCAGTACTGAGGTTTTTATGCATTTTGTTAATATTTGCACTGCACCAATCCGCCCGACCAGTTTAGTTTAGTCTAGGCAGACCAATCATTCCAATACTACCATTACTTTTTATCTATGCATTGACAGAGGCATCCTTAAATCATTTGAAACTTCCAACATGATTTATTGTTTGTGAAGAACTGCAGAAAGAACCCTTTGTAAACAGCAGTAATAAAGTGATTTTGCTCATATTCTTGCTACAAAGAAGAGAACCCTCTGACAGAAACTAAGATACTACATGGGTACCAAACCACACCTCAGCCACAACAGATAAGAAGGGCAGAATACACCTGCACACATACAAATATGTTTTTTTTCTTTCACAGTAGACTGGGGTAAAATTTAACTGAGGCTTAAAAGCCTGTTTTCTTTCACCTTGAAGGTGGTGGGATTTTTTAAATCAGGCTTTGAAGCAAGGTAAATTAGACCTTTCAGGCACTTAGTTTTCAATTCTGTAAACATATATGTGAGTAATCGAATGCAAATTTGCTTATATGGACAAAGTTAAATACAGACATTATAGGATCAAGATCACAGCTGGAACTTCTAAATAGTAAGAGCTAGTATACCACTGGTCTAGACTTAAGAGAAAAGGCACTTCCTGGCAAAGGAAGTGAAAAGTAGCTGAAAGACATAAAAGTAAATAGAAGGAACAATTCCATTGTGTTGCTACAATCAAGACAAAATCATCCTTAAATTGTTTTAGTTAGCTTTGCATTTCTAAATACTGAAGCAAAGAGCTGCAAAAGTATAAGTTGCTTCACTTGTGTTTGATAGACATTTCCACAGGTGTCAGACCCTTCTGAGTCAAGATGATACAATATAATACATAGGTCTGAGTATCAGTGCAGTCTTGTAACTCGGAGCAACTAAAATAGAGACGAAAAGAAGAAGGAAAAATCAACATGTAATGTCCTTATCTTTGCTGAATAATTTTGAACAACTACTACCAACATGCACCAGATACATGGAATTTTAGTTCCAAAGGTCAACTGCTTTCGTTCATTTTGTTGGCCAACAAAGACAGGATGTGAAGATACAAGTTGCACTTCTAGGCTACTTAATTGTCTTCCATCTAATTAATCCTCTTGACTCGTTGCTCCACCCTAATGCTACACATGCTTCTGTAAATGTGATGCAAGGACTTTTTGCATGTACACCTCACAGCCAGTATTGTTGCAGATGTCAGTACTTTCTATGATTTCACTCCTGGTAGTTGTGGGAGAATCTGCCCTCCCAGGGCACACTTGAAACTTCAGGAAGACACCAAACCAGTGGCAGAATTAATTTGCTTTTGGCTGAAATTGGCAATAAAGCTTTTTTCTTGACAGCTGTGCTTTCCTTAATGAGATCACCCCACTGAGGTCAAGGCACAAATACTCTCTAGTGTTGGAGTGTAAACCCAGTTCTTGCTGAACCTCCATGCACCTCTGTCTCAGGATGGACCAGAAGATTAGAAAAAAAATTAACTCAAGTGAATTATGCATTACAGAAAAGCTCTAGATCTTCACTAACTTTGTCCTAAATTTATAAGTCAGTGCATTACAAGGACGTTGCTAGGCAATTAGTTTACTACAATTATCAGGCAATAAACTAATTCCCTGGAAAGTCAAATAACTCCATATCTATACTACAGACCACCTAAATTTTCAAGAACAATTAACAGATAAGCTACAAACTTAAGAGTCTATTGACAGAATCTTTCTGGTAGAAAGGAGTGTGTAGAGATTAGAGTACCTAGATGGCAAATTATCTGAAGCAGAATTTCCTTTCAGTATTTTCAGATCGGGATCAGTGTTTGTAATGTTTATTGAAAATACCTTCTCCTTCTCCCAAAACTTTCCTCTGTCTGTTCTACCAGAGGTTTGGGGGTTTTTTTAGATGTTGTATAATATGATCATTTTGTAAAAGACGCCTCCAGTTTAGGGTCTAGTAGTCTTTATTTAGATGAGACACTGATGTCTAGAATCATAAAATACGTCAGTTCTAACATGTTTTGTTTAAATCCTCATTTTGCTTACCAACTTTTTAGGATGCCTGTAGTGGCTTTGGTGTCTGAACAGGATATAGCAGTGTTAGTTAATATTTGAGAATCTGGAGGGCAGGGTGGGAACTTTTATTCTGGGCTAGTGGCATGTCTGCACTCCAGCAGCTGCAAACCTGCTATGAAGGAGGTGTGTGAGCACCAGTCTGCCAGTTTGCAGTGGTGCTGCTGCAGGCCTCATGTCATATCCCAAATCTGAAAGATCAAAATTAGATGCAACTTTTGAAAACATGGGTTGATTCAATGTCTCCAGATCCAGTTTCATGTTTTTACAAACTTTAATCAGCTTGCCTTTGCCTGTAGTGATGAAATAACACTCCCTGTTTTGACAGTCTGTGGCTTTGTGAAATGGAAAGTCACAATAAACAATGAAGCCCACATTGAACATGCTAATACACAACCGCAAATGTTTCCTTAATTCCTAGGCCTAACCTAGACAGCTTATCCAAACACTTCCTCCTGTTGACTCCTTCTGACCCCCACATCATCCTGGGTTACTAGATTTTAGATAGGAACTTCTAATACACATAATCAAGATTGAAGGCAGAGTTTCATTAGCACAAACCCCCCTATCATAATTGTAATCTACAGTAAATGAATGCAATTAAACACACCAGGGTCTCCCATGAGCCCTCCCCTCCTCTGCACACAGGCAGCAGCCATAAGCTGACAACAGGCTCTCATATAAAGCTGGCACATACATACACTGCAATAGCAGCAAGTCTACAGGGTTGCACTTCACATGATCATGTTGTTGTTTCTCCTTCAGCTGTTGGTGCTCTCATGTCTTGGAGCCACAGAGCCACAGGGAGATTCATTGCAAAGGAAAAGAGGAAGGCCATTTCAGCACCTCTTCTACCTGGACAAAAATCTGCATGAAAATCAGAGCTTCCGTGAGCTGGTAGGGCAAAACCCGGGAGGTGTTGAGGAAACCCTGGGAGAGCCAAGCTTTTTTGTAGCAATTCCCCAGATGGCATCTGAAAGTGGGAAGCAAGAGGAGAAAAAAATGTCCAGATTCATCCTTCCCAATGCACAACTCCATGCAGACCAAAACCTGAGAATCCAGGCAGCACCCAGAGAGAGCTCTCCTGTGGAAAACTCTCCATCCCACTATTCAAGCAAGAGAGAAGCTGAACCTCCCTATAGAAAAGATGCCAAGAAATTTTGGGACCACTTCATGTTAAAGAAAAATTCAGCTTCTGAAGAGGTTGTCCTGCCAATCAAGAGCAATGAAATGCACCAAGAAAACTGTAGAACCCTGCCTTTTTCCCAGGTAAGAACAGGTGTCAAAGATCAGTAAGTGTGTCCTTTCCCCTGCCTCCGGTAATCACCAACTAAAGACACACAGGTTATTTTGTTTGCAAAGTCACAGGGCTACTTCAGCACACCCTCATGTGATAAGCTGCTGAAAAACACTGGTGAAAATGGCTGAAAATGCCTTAGGTGATGAGGCAAAATGCTAAACTATACTACTGGAAAGTCACACATTTCATTTTCAGGGAGTTATTTATTCTTTTTTATGCAAACAATATTCTGACCTTGCCTGAGCAAGCAGGGCAGCGGCAAGTAATTATCTAGCCAAGGAATATACATCTAAACAGTTTGTATACATGAATTACCTATGTATATGTATAGACATACATATTCACATATGTGTATATACAGAGTCATGGGGCAAGTATTTACAGGAGAAGCTGGATGTTTTCTTGCAGCTAAGCAAGGATTCCTTTCTGCTGTATTAATTGGAAAACTGATGCGTATATCTAATTCTGTGCTAAGAATGTTGGAGAACTGGTAAATTGTCCCATGCACAGATGAAGCCGTTCTGTAATATTGTAACTCAAGACAAGCAGACAGTATAGATAAAAGTGCTGTATTCCTCATAAGGCAACATGTGTTCTCAGTGTTTCTACAATCACAGTCCATCAAGGAACATGTTATTTCACATCCCTCAATAAATTAATTTCATTGGCAGACACAGGTGAATAGATATGGCCTAGAAACTTGTACTGTTTCACTATTTGTGCCATGTAATATGGCAAGCTTTCTCCAGGATGGTTGCAGTTATGCCAATATAAAAGTGCTAACTTCAGTCTAGCTTTTTATGGCTTGGGAGCTGACTTAGGCTTTCTTAATACAGGTAGTTGTTACTCTAGCAAACCAAGAGATTACAGAACTTCCATTGTACTTTTGAGATTTTCATTAAAAATACCTGCTAAAGAACATTATGTCTCTTCCACATAGACACAAATCTTCAAGATTACAGTTGAGTCTAGTTTGAGGTTTATATACAAGAACATTGGGTCAGAATGATGCTTTAGGTCCTGCTGAGTAGTTAAGACTGCTTTAACCATGTCAGAAATGGTTACTCAAAGAGCCATTAAAAAGTAAATATGACAAACCCACCTACTGTATTTTTCCCCATCAGATCGCAAAGGCTCTGACTGAAGCAAATTTTACCTTTGTTGTTCATTCTAAGAATTGTCTATAGGAGCACTAAATTTTTATTTTAAAATTTCTTATATTTTATTGCTTATTTGACATAGAAAATAAACATACTTTAAGTAAATGTTCTGAGAAAATACAGTATTTGGGTGGGGGTGGGGGTGTCGCCTTCAGGCCTTCTAGCAAATTCCATGAGTCATTCATGTACCAGAAACTTCAAAGTGCTTTCTGTTTCAGGGCATTAGTCACGACAGCTGTGAGAAGGTAATGGTACAGAATAATCTGTGTTTTGGAAAATGTAGCTCCTTTCACGTTCCTGGTCCAGAAGATCATCTTTATACCTTTTGTTCTCATTGCTTGCCCAGCAAGTTCTCCATGAAGCGCCTGGATCTCAACTGTACCAGTTCTGTCCCAGTGGTCAAAGAAGTCATGATTGTAGAAGAGTGTAAATGTGAGACCCAGAAGATTAAAGACCCTGCGACTGGATCTCTACTATCAGACATACATGCAAATGTACACGAGCACAATTAACCTGTGCAAAGTACCTCTTAATCCTTGATCATAAGAATCTGCAAATGAAAAAAAACCCTGAAATTAAAGCTTTCATCACACTGGTACACAAAACTATTAAAGACACAGACTTTCTGCTTGAACTGCTTTGCTTCAACAATAACTTTACCTATAATGTAACAGATATTTCCTTGAAGCTGTTAAAGAAATGCAGATGAGTTGACTGCGTTTATATATTGAGTGCTTACTTTAACAAGGGAAACCTTTAAAACTTTTTCTACCCCTCCTATCACTTTTTCTAGAATGCTAGTAAACAATTGCTGAAGAAGTAGTGTGATTTACATGTGCAAAAACCTAATGTATTGGCTGGTTTACATTGCCTTTGCTTGCAGGGGTTGCCAATGTAGCTGTATTGGCAAGACAGATGAGGCTTTAGTCTCTTCCTTGCAAAAACAGGTCTACTTTTACATTAAGGTAGTGGCTGGAGAGTGTGAAATATAAATGGACATAAGTCAGATAGAAAGCTGTGACTGGTTAAGGCCAGTCTGACTGCTCCCCGCTGGAGTCCAGTTCCCGGGGAAAATTTATATACCTCACAATTTACACACCTAAGATAGTGGGTGCAAAGGATATTTTGCCATAAAAACCACTTACTCTCCTTGTACATGTCTGAATTTGCTCTGCACTTTTTTTAAACTGAAAAGTGTTACATAGCAGGAGAAAAAAAATATTTAAAAAAAATGTATACTCCCACCAAAAACATCATAAATGAGTGTATTGTTATTATTATTATTTAAATTCACTGTGGAAAGACAATGCATGTTTTCCAGTCTGACGAATTTTAGTGCTGTCAGTGACTCCAAGGTAAAGTTTAAGAAAAGTTCTCAACACCTAAACTAAAGCAGAAAAGGCATTTGTGTGATAGAAAATCTGCAGAAGGATTTCATCTGCATAGCAATACCTGTAGAGCTTTATAGTAACAGCCAAGAAAACTCTCTGCTAGGAGAGGTCTGATTCTAGTGCCAGCCAACACAGCACTAGTGACTGTTAGCCGAATTGCTGGTTTCTCTGCTCTTTCCGGCTGCATCTTCCTGGATTTGTCTTACAGACCTGGCACACCAGACAGTGATCAGCTTCCAGCAACTAGCCTTCAGCCTATTTCTAACCCAGCTCCTTCAGTCCCCTAGGAATCTGCTCCACTGCTACTGCCAAACTCTCACACCTGGGCTCCTGTTGTTAAACTATCCACAGCTCTTTTTAGAGACATTGGCAATCAGTATTGATATAGCTGGCCAATTCGGGGGTTGAGTAGATGATTCCTTGTATTTGAAACACACTGTGATCAGAAGTGTCTTAATATCCTGTGAAAAACTTATGTTCAGTGTGGCTTTGGTGTGCAAGGCACATGTTTAATATTTACTGGAAATTGCATCTGAATTATATTCTCATATGGGATCTGAACTGCTGCAATAGATGTTTGCTTCTGCAGGTCACTTGCAGTGACTGAACTGAAGATCAATACACAGTTATTCTTCACTATATATAAACCTGTTTTTAAATAATAAAAATTGTATCCCAAAACTGAACAAAGTCTTCTCTCTATCCTTTTATGCTAAGGACAGATGTGCAAACTGTGAATGGCTGTTCATGTGCTATGGCATGATATATGATATCATTCCAAGTAACAAGCTGTCAAGGTCTTACCATCCCTGTATTGAATGCAATAAAAGAAATACTTATTTTAACTTCATCTTTATTCTAGCTTTATGATGCTGATAAATATTCTCAGGATACTAGTGCAAAGAACTACTACCCAAATTCAGAAATTTCCCTTCAAATGTTAGGTTGCATTGAGCATTAATGGGCTTAGGTTATGACAAAAAAAAAAAAACAAAACCAAAAAAAGCTTTTCAAACAGGCAAAATAGCACTTCACTAGCAACCATAGTTTCAGGGAAGAAAGCAACTCTTTATGACGTACGTTTTTTTCCAGAAGAGATTCCTCCTCACTGGGCATGTCTAGTTGCACAGTCAGCCCTAACAACTGGTCCTTTGTTAAAGTATGCTGTGTGCAAGTGGAAAACCTATGAAACACCTCCCTGCCTTACCATAAGGTTCAAACCTCAGCACCTTATCAAACCTTTGTGAATTACTGTGTGTCATTATTAGTGTTCATTTTTAACCAAGCCCAAGGAAGAAAAGCACACAAAGCATCAAAGTTCCCAACCTTTTTCCTCACTATTCCCAACTTCATTTTTTAGTCTGAAAAAAAGCTAATTCTGAGGCATCTAACTACTGACATTTGAAAGCTGTGTGAATACATAAGAATGTTTGTCTGCATTTTTTTTTTCTGAAATGCAAGCATGTTTAAGTTTGATACTCACATGGAGCCACTTGAAAGTAGGACCTACATTCATTCCCAGTAAGATCACAAGTCGATTAAAAAAAGTTTTCTGCTCTTGTAATTTTGACATGACTGACTGCTGAACTGTGACTTTTGCACATAAGGATGGCAGAACTGAGACTATGTTGAGGACTGTGAAGTAGTCAGACTACTTTTTTTAAAGCTCCTTCTGTGTGCTGAAGCATTATTGCAGTCAGAGAGAGCTGTTCATGTAAGGAGTCTGCAGGACCAGATTCTTAGTGTGAATTTGCCCAGCTTAAAAGTAGGTGAAAAGAGGTAATGACAGCTGTAGTAATTGCTAATTAGATTAGTGCTGCAGGTTTTTTAGATGAATGTTTAATTAACCCAGCAATGACTGGTTGCATGTAATTAGCACAGTATTCTGCAAAATCAAGAATGTGTTAATTGGATCAAATTTCTCAGCCTTTAAAAATTCTGTATTAGGAACGTGTTGTACCCAGGGACCAACAGGATTTTGTTTTCTCACTACAGCTATGATGGCCTCTACTAGAATAATGATGTGGGTCAGAAAGGTGAGGTCCATATCATGATAGGGATGCTTCCAGTTGTAATGCCATTATAGCAGCAAACCTGCATAACTTCCATTTACCTGTGTTCCCTCTGAGGTTGTGTGTTTCTGTAATGAAAGCTTTTCCAGTGTAACTATGCTTACAATGTAAATGTTAAGGTGATCTCTTTTATTTCAGAGCACTCCTTGTGCAAGCCAATCTTACAGAACAAGATTAACTCGTAGTTGGAGACCTCTGAAAATCCAGCTCAATCCTGAGTGGAGTTTGCACTAGGTACTTATTTGACCTACTGCCTCTTTTTCAAATGGGTATGGTTCAGCTTGAAAATAATTGAAGTGCTGTTTATTCTAATTGCTTAAGCAAAATAAATCTTCAGTACAGGCTATTCTCTTAAATAAGAGTTGTATGTAACTGGCTTCAATGCCTGTAATTACATCAAACACTAGAGTTACATCAAGCTCTTATCAAATTCCGCGCAATGATATATTCCAGGGAAAAGGCTCTGAAGTTGCACTCAGTACACCATGCTGTGCTTGGTACTTTGTTCACCATTTACGAAATATTCACAGCTAACCTCATGGCTGCCAGCTAACAAGCCTCTTTTACTGACAGGTGGTGAAATCTCTTGTACTACTTTCTCCTAAACGCACTAGCTCCTTGTTGCAGTAGCAAGATGAAGAGATTCCCTACTCAAGACAGAAGCTCCCTGCTAGTCTGTACAGCTGCATAATCACATCACGTCTGGGAGACATCTGGCAGCATGTGCTGTGCAGGGTGATGCATTTGAAGAGGTGTTGAGGTTACTCCAGGTCCTTCATCAGGCAGCTTGCCAGTGGAAACTGGAAACACTGATGATGAATTATAAATATTTTGCATTTGCTGTTTTGCTAAATCTAACTCCTTGAATATCCACTATGAAGCCACCAACTTCAGCTCCCCTGAAATCTCTCTCTGACAACTTGTGCACACTCTCACTGCTCAGATGAGAAAGAATGGGAATGAGAAGACCCTGTAGTTGGTCTGCTGCAAGAGCAATTATAAGAATGTTAATTGTCCACACTAAGAACAAAGTTGACCTTTTTACAGTGCCTCATGCTCTATGGCGCCAGTAAACTTCAACCTAAAAAAACCCCAAAAATGGATCAAAAGCTAGTAACAACAACAATAATCAGGCAGGGCTAGCCTTATGTTTCTGTAAGGCTTTTTTTGAGGCATTTTTGTTTTGCTGATGTAGGGTACTGCTATTACCAGCCATTTAGTCTGATACTCTGCTGGTGGCTGTAGCCTGCAGTCAGTGTTCAAACAGAGAAGGCATGTACCCAAGTTCCTTTCTGAACAAGGCTCAGCTCAACCCTCTGCTGAGGCTGGTTCATGTTCACCTCACCATGCAACAGACATGGAAGCACTGAACAGTCTGTTGCCCTGCCTGGACTTGAGAGAGCAACTCCTGGAGCAAGAGAAGTGTTAGAAGAGCTAATGCTAGGACATCTGCAGCTGGACATTATCTGAGGAGAGCTCCTCACACCATTGAAGTGCCTTGGATGAAAATCAACTCCCTATTGTACTACTGCCTGGTCTCACTCGGTCCCCATGTAACTTGCCTGGTCTGGGGGATCAGTAGATTTCACCATGCCTTACTAAGCTACTGAGGCAGACAGACTGGAAAACATTGTTGCCATTGATTCTTCTAGTGATTAGGTCAGAGTGAAAGCAGAGACATTTTCCTTCACCATCTTATTGTCTCATCCCGAGTATGTGACATCATGACTGACAAAACTTCTGGGTGACAAGTTCTGTTTCAGCACAGTATGTCACTAACATAGACTTCCGTCTTCATGATACAGATCTTCATAACATGAAGGACTTTCCTCCCATTCTAGAGTTAAAAAGTGTCTCCTATGTATTGGCAAAATTTACAAGCAAAGGCGCAATGCAATGGTGCTGCAGAAGAGAAATGGCAGTAACTGCACAATTTAGACAGACCCAGGAAGATGAGTACTGTGAGAAGGTTGGTTTCTCAACTGGGGGCAGCATCCCTTCTGCACATCAATCAAGGGGCATAACTGGGCTCAGAATGAATCCTGAAAACAGTCTAATGAAGCAAGGGTCTTGTAAGCAGTAAGAATCAGGGGAGTCACAGTGTGTACCTCTCTCTTGCATGTGCGCTCCATAACAGAGCATCAGCTGTTACTGCACATGGCTTGATTTTAGCATGCTGATTTAATATTTACAGAGTGCCAATAAAATTTATATGATGACAGCTGGTGGCTCCTGTGGTAATTTATAAACAGCAACAACACCACAATAGAGACATCAGAAACTCCAAGAGGAATTCTACGCTATTGTGCAATATTCAGCACTAAAGAATGCCGGTATTTTTATAATTTTGCAGACTTTTAATAATCTTTGTGTAATAAATTCATATTGTGCTTTAAGTAAGGTCTGTGTTATGCAAAGTTAGTAGTTCACCTGGGGTTTTTTTTTCCTTCAGAATGGAGTTCATCGCAAAGACTCATTGTCTATCTGGATATGATACTCTGGCAAAATTGCTGCATAATTTCTAAAGTCTGAGCCTTTGCAAGTCCAGTTGGGAAGTCCAGCATATGATTTCCTGCTTTTCTTCCTGCATTGTGCTTCTCAAAAGAAATATTAACAAATGGGAACTGCTGTGCTGACGACTGAGCCAGAATAGACTACCGCCCTTGTTTCACAACCTGTGTTTACTCTGAACTTCCATGAGCAGAAAAGAGTAAAATACAATCTGTCTGACAAGGTCTAATGACTGGCCATTACCAGTGTACTACTATAGAAACACAAACACCTGGTATTTGACTAGAAGATGACATTATTAACTGATTCTTTTTAATTCCATGAGACACCTCCACTGATCCTACTATCCCTCTGTTTATCTTTCATTTCCCAGGTCCTTGGTTTCCTTTCCACTCCTTGGTTGTGGTTTTTTTTTTTTTTGTTTGTTTGATCTGTTTATTTGTTGTTATTCTTCAAATCAGTGAAAAGTTTTCACAGCTGATTAGGTCTTTTACATATAGGCATAAATTCATATGTGAAATTTCTCATGGAATAGAGGCAGAGGTTGTTTTTTATTGCAACAACCTTTCCAGTGATTCTTTTCCCCATGATTTTTAATAGCTTGATTAATATGTCTATTATTTTCAGCATTACCTGTTCCTAGCAGCACATGTAGGCTGTTCTTGAGGAAGTGCTGTCTTCTGGCTTACCTGGAATATGCTTCATTCTCCTTCCAGGCTTCATTCTCCTCCAGTTCCTGCTAAGAATATGTATTTTCAGGTCAAAGTAACTTTAGCTTGAAATGTTAAGAATTGCCCTGGATAACAAAGGACTGTAGATACCAAAAAATAAATCAGGACAAGCTCCAAAAGTCTCAACCAACCTTGAAATTCACCTAAAGTCTGAACTGAATTTTTGGGTCTTCTCTTTTTAGAATAATCATATTATGATCAAGTTTTAGGAAGAATGTTACCAGTAATAAGGAAGAGTTTTCTGTATTGGTGGTGATCACCATATTACTCTTCACTCATTTCATCCATCATTATGTAGGAAAAATGCTCCAGGGCAAGAGCCCATCAATTTACAGTGGGAACCATGCCACTCAGACAGATGGGGATACCATTAGGTAGCCAAAAGATCATGTATGTGCATCAGCAATGGGTGCTCAAGGCACGATTCCCAGCTGGGAACACTGAAAATGCTGTCCGTTACAAGCTGTCTGTGGCTCTTAGCCACTGCTAATCCCTCACAAGATTATCTGCCAGAATTATCTTTTAAAAACAAAGATTGGCTTTTGCGGCAGTGCAAGGGCCCTTTGTGAGCAAGGGGCATAGCACAGCAGGGGACCTGAGTGTCACAGAAATGTCACAACTGGCCCGTGCTGACAAAGAGGAGAGGCTAGGGTGCAAAGTATAGAGTTATGACAGTATTCCTTTATTCATGTGCATGAGGTGTCCCATTCGAATTGGGGCGTACCAAATGATGTTTTACACATGGTTCTCATGACTTTCAAGTGTTCTGACCACTTGCTACTTAACACACACATAACTGCTATTTTGGAAAGCAACTATAATTTCATGGTGCTACCATCCACCTGATGCTTCTTTCTTGATCTAGGTGTCCCTGGTGCTGGTCTTTCTACAATTACTTATCGATGGTGACAGATAATGGGAGGGTTTCCACAGAGGTGTTGGGAGAGGTTGGGATGCTGGCATTACCGTGGTAGTGCAAGGGTATCCTTTCCTTATGGATGGCTTTAAGATGCCAAGAAACAAAAGGTTCTTCTCCTCCTCCCTGCAGTGACGTGGAGCCCTTCAGTTATGCTGACTTAACCATGATTATGCAGTATACAAGGTAAAGTAAGTATCAAGACTTAAGAAAGCAAATACCATTTTACACTAATAAGGTTGATACGATTTCATACTGTAAAGACTAACTGGTCCGATAGTTAGGGAATGAGATTCTCCTAACAGGAGCCTGGAGACCGAGGCAGCGGCCTTCTGCAGCGTTTGCGTTTTGTCAGGAATTGCAAAGGGACACCGCAGAGACAAAGGAGAGAGAAGGGCCCACCTCGCCTGGGCCCCAGCCGGGGCTTGCGCCAGCGACCTCTCGCACAGCAGAAGCGGCTGCACGCCTCAAGGCGGGTCGGGCCACCGGGGCCCCGACAGCCGCCCGCCGGGCAGGAACTCCTCCAGCGTGGCGCCCCCCGCCTGCGCAGAGGCGGCACGGTGCAACGGACCCCACGCAGACCCTGCGGGTGACTCAGTACGGGGCAACACACCCCCGCTCCGGGCCCGGGCCTGCCGCCCGCTCCTAAGGCGAACGCGGCGGGGCGGGGCGGCGGGAGCCAGGGGCAGCCGGGCCAGCCCTCGCGCCCCCCGCCCCGCAGGCTCTGGCCCCGCCCCGCCGCCAGCGCGACCCTGGCCCGCGTGCGCGCCCGCACGGCGGAAGCGGAAGGCGCTGCCGCGGCGGCGGGAGGGGTTGGGCGCGTGCGGGCGCGCGTGCTGCGAGCGGCCGAGCTGGCCCCCGCCGTTGCTATGGAGAGCGGGGGAGAGGGGGGCGCGTGACCGCGGCCCCTCCCTTCTCCTCCCGGCCTCGCCCAACGGTTGGTTCCGCCTCGCGCCCCGGGGAGGGGGGGCGGCGGGGGGAGGGGCTGCGCGGCCGGCGGGGCGCTGCCTGCGGGGGGCGCGGGGGGCAGCCGCCCTGTCGCTGCCGCGGGGGGGTCGCGCCGGCAGTGCCGCGCCGGTGGCGGGGCCGCTGCCGCCCCTCCTGCGGCGGTGGGGCGCCGGGCGCCCCGGGAAGGCCGGCCGGTGGCGGGCTTCTGCTGGGGTGCGTGAGGGGCCTTGGGCGGCCGCCTAACCTGTGTTAAATCTGCGTTAGCAGTCTCGGACGTCTGCTGTACCCCTGTTAACTTTAACTTAAGGAGTTTGTTTTCTGTATAGAGATTTGGGGAAGGGAAGTCCGTAGCAGCCTTCGTGAGTATCTCCGTATCTACAAAATAAAGGAATATTGTTGTCCTTGTCATGAAGCTCCACAGCGCGGATTTTTTTTGGCTAAATGCTGCAGGGGGCGTTTCCCGCTGTTGGGGTGGTCGTGGAAGAGGGGTGGGGGTTCTGCTGGCTGCGCGGGCCCCAGCACAGTGCGAGGAAGTGCAACGCCTTGTAACCTTGCTGGCTCTCATATTTTTATTTTCCATCTCCAGTAGTTAGTGCAATGAAATTGCAGGTCTTCATTCCCTTCGCACTGAGGATCCAAACAATAATATGCTGAAGTAACATATATTGTCTGTCTACAAGTGGCTGGTCAACAGTAGGTGAAGATAGTTTTCATGGATGTGCAATTGATGAGGTTATAGTGTATATACGTTAATATTAGGCTACATCCCAGTCCAAGCCCGTGTGGCATCTTTTCATGACTGCAGTCGATGTTTACAGATACACCTTGCAAGATTATATCTGTAAAAAAGAATGGGGTGGGAATGTCTTGCCTACCTTAAGCAACCTGTCAACTGCCACCTAGCAACTGTGTAGTGCCAAGGTCTCTGCTGACAACAGTCTATTGTATAAATACGTGCAATGACAGGTACGTGGGTTTTTGTCACGGCAAAAATATGCTGCTGCTTGCATTAACTGGTTATTGAGATACTAGTTTTGTTAAATGTAAAAGCTGCCAAAGGTGTAATGGTAATTCTGTTCTGACACTAGAATATCACATAAGTGACTTCTTTAAAATGTAGTTGAAAGTGATATATTTGTTTGGTTCAAGTCACTTTTTTTCCTGGTGAAGTGTTTCTTTGGTTTTATATCAGTAATTTTTGGCAGTAAATCTCAAGATTTCAGGGAAGCCACAGACCTAAAACCCCAGATAAACAAATGATGGAGGCTGTTGATTGTTACGGCCTTGCCTTGGCTATTGCAAATATTATACCAACTGTATTTCTCATGTTTCTACTCTCTCTTCCTTTTTCTGTCTGAATTGGTTAGAATACAGCCTTTCTAGGAGGTGGTGTTTTTCTCACTCTAGAAGTGCTTTTTATAGAGCACAGTATGGTTCAGTTTGCGTGGGATCCTAAAATGGGTGTTTCACAGTGAACAATACTACGAATTATTGTCATTCTGGACTTGTTTAAGCATTTGTGAAAAAAATTCTGGCAGTCAGAAAAAAATTCTGGCAGATTTCACAACTATTACTTTCTTGCTGAAGTCCAGGGCTAAAGTCAGGCAGAACATGTAGGATCTTGGTTTCTAGTTATGTCTCCATGAAACAGCCATAAAAGTGCAAGCAGCAGGATGTCATCAGAGCTGGTTCTTGTGCTTCTTAGGCTGAGAAATGGTGTAGCGCTTGTGTTGGAATTATTTAGGAAATGGATTTTTCTAAGTATATTTTGGGACGGTCTTGATGCAGAATTGTATACTTTTTTGAGGTCTGCATTCAAATAAGCCTATTTAAACAATCTATTATTTCATGTTAACATTTCTGGTTAGTGCAAAGCTTTCTCATTTCTCAGAAGTGATTTTCTGCCTGACTGACTCATTCTGTGGTCTCATTATTCAGTGGATGTCACATCAGAAGTCATATTTGAGGTGACTTAGGGAACAAGTACTGAGTTTATAACACTGTTAATTGAATTGGGCAGAAAGAAAAGACTTGGCAAAAAATGCTGTCCAGGCATCCTGTAGTATAAGTGTTTTTTTGGAAAGGCAAGAGCTATTCTTGATCAGGTAGGAAAGAGTCATGTTTTAGTAAATCTGAAGCGTTTCAGAGCCACAGCTACTCTTTGCTTTCAGATGCTTTGTGTTTGAGACATTTATTTAGAAAAAATGGCTGTAAATTAGGGTAAGAGGGAAGAAGACCACAAAACCTTTAACGTTAATGTTGTGTATTTTATCCTGAATTATTTTGTTGGAAAACTTTTAGGCGTTATGTGTATGAATGCTGAATGTGTATGGATATAAGTCACTTAATTGTTTCTTTTCAACTGGTTTGTTGTAAACCTGCTCATAGACTTTTCCTCTACATATTGTAGTTACCAGAAATGATGCACCCTAAAGAACAGGATTGTTTGAGTTCAGTCTACCTTTCTTTTGACATTGTATTTGAAAGAGTAAACACAGGATTTTTTAAAGTATGTTTAAAAAAAGAAGACTATAAATTCGCCTTGTCTGTGAGTTAAATTGGAATCTAGTACTTTACCTAATCATTAGAATGTGCACGTTAGGTTTTCTTTATTGCCTCTGCCTTTACATATTTATATACGGTACATAAGAGGGAGAGGGGGAAAAGTTCACTTTGCTGGAGGGAGGCAATCTATTAACATTGTTTGTGCAGTATTGCTAACAAAAGTATAATGAAAAATAGAAAACTTAATTTATCATTGGAATAGGCGTGCAGGAAGCAAGTGTATCACAGTTTAAAGTAACTGAAATACACTGCCAGTAGTGTAGTTTGATACACATCTTTCACTGAACACTCCCATCCTTTTAAATCTATATGAAAATTATGAAGTGGCCTAGAACTGAAATTTGAGGAATGCTAGTTAGAATCAGCATGTCAGTTCAGACATAGGAGGCAAAGGATCTGGATATCTCTGAATAGCTTGGGAGGAAGCTCTGCTCAGTGAGGTGAGGTATGAAGAACAGAATAGAATGTAATTATTATGTGCTGCCTTTCAAACCAATGATCACGATTGTTTGAGTATCACACTCTATTTGGTCTCTTTCAGGAAAGATACAGAAGAAGATGATGAAGAATCTCCCTTTCTTGAGAATGGAGCCTTTTTTTGCATAGTTCAAACTTAATTGTGGAACTTGCCATCAGAGGTATGGGTTTGGAGAGTGTGTGTTTGGTTTTTGTTTGGTTTGGGTTTTTAATTATAAAAGTGGATAATGTCACGCAGGCAAAAGTTAGCCTCTGAGTTATAAAAATTTGGGATATATTTCCATTATAGGCATTCTTACAGTTTTCTCCAGAATCTCTCTTGCTGCTTCTTGCTCACACACTATATTTAGTAGGTCACTTGGAAACAAGTATTTCAGTACTTAACATATCTCTGTTTTGTTTGTTGAGCTGTTATTTTCCCTTCTGAGGAAGTGCTGTGAAGTTACGGAATCGCTGCTGCTTTGACAAGACGGAAAACAGATGGCTTCCTCAGCAGTCAGCAGTGTTTCTTAGCTGCCTTGGTTTTTGTGGCCTCTGTGTTTCTGTCAGCCTGTGTGATTTCTCCTTTGTAAGTCCATGCTTACTACTCCCAATCTTCTTGTCTCTGATGTGTTTGGAAACAGTTTCCAGGATTATTTGTTCCACTTTCCCGGGAGTCAGGGTGAGGCTAACAGGCCTGGAGTTGCCTCGATCCTCCTTCTTGCCCTTGAAAACATGACGCTTTCTTGAGTCCTCTGGAACCTCACCTATCAACTTAAAACTGATGAAGATGGCCTCATGATGACAGGGCCAGCTCCCTCAGCATTCATGGTGGCATCTCATCGGGTCCCGTGGAACTGTTATGTCCAGTTTGTTCAAAGGTTTTTCAATCTGATTCTCCCTCACTCAGAGTAAGTCTTTCTTGCTCCAGATTGTTCCACTGGTCTCAGAGGCCTGGGACTCCGGAAAGCAGGTCTTACCCAGAAAGAACAAGGTAAAGAAGGCGCTTTGACCTTTTTGTATCCTTTCACCAGGTACCCCGCCCCATTCAGCAGCAGACACACACTTCCCCTAGCCTTCCTTACGCTGCTCATGTACCTGTACAAGACTTCCCTTTAGACCTTCACCAGATTCAACTCCAGGTGGACTTCAGCTTTCATAACCCCACCCCAGTACATCCAAGTGGTAGTTTTGTGTCGAGTGTGTGCACACGCTTGGTGTGGCCCCACTTCACCTCTGTTCTGTTGATTATAAGATCTCTGTTGTCCATGTCATTCTGCATCCTTTGCTTGCAAACCCTGACCTCCACTTCCTCACTTAATCGTAGGTCACCACGTCTTGCATTGTTCCTAGTCTAAGCCTTCCCTTAGCAGACTGACCAGCCTGTTAGCAAAGATGCTTTTACTCCACATAGTGTCGGGTGGATCCTGTCCCCCTCCACTGCAGTTCTTGATCCTTAGAGAAGGTCCTATGGATGTAAAAGCTGAGTCCCAACTTCTGAAACAAGCTGCACAACCACTTGCTGGTCTGTGTGATCTATCTCCTCCTCCTTGAGTCCACCCCCTTCACTAGCAGGATGAAGGAGACACCACACAGTCCCCTGGCCCTGGCCCTTATACCCCAAGCCATGTAGTCATGCTTGATATGCTCCTGGTCTCCCATGGCCATATCCGTGGTGCCCATATGGAAGAGCAGCTGAGTGTAATAGTCTGAGGGCCAGACTACCAGCCTCAGTAATAGCATGGTAATTCATGGTACGCAGGACCCAAGCCCTGGCGAGCAGCAGGCCTTGCCAGGTGACAGGTTGGGCTGGCAGAGGTGCCTCTGACGTTACTGCAGGGAGTTTCCCGCCACTGTTCCCTTGCCTCATCTTGCTTGCACTGCTGCAGGACAGAGGCACAGCCAGCTCGGAGGGTTCACTGGACAGAGCTCCCTGTCTTTGCCTGCTGCCAGGGCTCAGAACCCACTCTGTAGATCAGCGCTGCAAGTGGAGCGGGAACCGTCCTCCTGGTGCTGAAGCTCACAAGCTCCCAGACTTCTCCAGACTCAGCATCTCCACGCCCAGCCTGACAAGCTAAGGCTCTGCCTGCTTCTGCTGGTTCTGCTGGGTGCAGTGGGGCTTCCTGTAGCCACGCAGGGTCTTGGAGGGGATCTGGCCCATCTCCTTTTCGGCATCCCTGATATGGTACAGTCTGCTCGTGTCCTCCTGCACCTTCTCTGCTTGATGCGACAGATCCTCCATCAGTGCATGCTTAGAAGGATATAAAATGGGTTTTAGTTCTCAACCTGCTGGTTGCCAGAGCTAACTTACAACAGAGGGACGTTAACAACTGGCAGATTCATGAGTATAATACTACATCATTTATATGTCTACGCGTTACATGCATGTGTAGTGTATTAATACCAGGTATACAACAGACAATGGTGCATGCATGCTACATATAGTAAAACTAAAAAAGAATAGTAAATATAGCCCTGAATAGTTTTTATGATTATCATTTACTTAAAAACAGTTTTAAGGGCACAGTATCTGTGTTCAGTGTGCAACATAGGTTTCTGAAACAAGTATTGGCAAACCTGGTGCATTTTTAGCATAAAAATAAGCACTTAATCCTCTGCTATACTTGAATGGGAACACTGTTTCACTAGAAGGCAGCAAACAAAGGGTTATCATAAGTAGTGCATAGAGGAAGTGTGGGAAAATGTCAGATCGCTTATTTGGGTCTGATTTTGATCAGAGATCTAGAAAAAGAAAACAGGACATTATTGAAATCTGTGGATAATATTAAGCAGAGAAATTGTGAATGCAAGTGAAGATAGACAAACATGAAACAAGCAGAACCCCTGGAAGCAGGGTTATCTGACTGATAAATATGGTGGAATTTCAATGCAGCAAGGAGAAGCTGAAAGGAATGGAAGGAAATCCATCTGAAATGGGCAAGTTCCTTGAAGCCCAGAAGTAAGGCAGACTAATGGGTAGGAGAGTAGCTTGGGGTTTATGTTTGTGTTCAGATATTAAAATATGTATATGAAGACAGCCTGGCAAAAAAATTAACGGTAGTAATCTTCCTTTGAAGATTCTGCTGAATAGTGCTTACAAGTTGGTGCTGCATTTTTTATGAAGATCAGTTTATGAAACTCAGAAATTCATACTGTAGAACTTGGTGGGGTTTCTTCAGTCTAAAACAACAAAAGAACCCAGTACACTAAATCTATCAGAATGGAAATGATTTTTTAAGTGTGATTAATAGTGAGAAAACTTAGTATTGTATGATAACTGTTAATGATCTACACGACAGATGTTAGGGTCGGTGGTTTCTTTCTCTATTGGTTTGCTGTAACTGCCATGAAGGAGTTTTTTTAAGCAGGGAAAAATGACAAATTCCTAGGGAAGCTTGTGACTATTTTAGCATACAAGCTTTTAGAAAAATAAACTTAAAATGTGATTAGGAGACTCTGACAGTTTGGTGGGATGCGTCCTTGTGTAATGTAAATCATTACTTGTATTCCTTCTTTGATTTGCTACCTTTTTATTTTGATGGGAGACTTCTTTAATGTTTATATTCTTGGCTGCTGCTGGCTGGCTGCCGGTTGCTTGCTTTACCAATTACTTAATAGTGTTTCCAGGTGCTTATTTTACTTGCATCTTGATGATAAATATTACTTCTTACTGATATATAACTCATTAATGAAATTATAAAGTACTTCTCTTCCTGGTACTTGAACATGTGAAATGTCTTAAGTTTTCATTTAATTCCTTTAATCAATAGCTGACAGTTTGGAGTTTTCCTATTTAAATGTATGTGGGACCCTGCAAGTTGCATGATACTGGTTAACTTTTTTTTTTCTTTTTTATTATTTACCTCTAGGATAATTTTTTATTCCTGGGTCGACAGTTTATCACCTGTTTGTATTCAATGGGACGACGAGTTCACTTTGTGGTTGACCCTCAGGGTTGGTGCTGTATGGGCCTGATTATCTTTGTCTGGCTGTACAATACGATCTTCATTCCAAAAGTCATCCTTTTTCCTCACTATGAAGAGGGACATATCTCAGTTGTGGCAATTCTGTGTAAGTCAATTTAAATTAGTGAATTTTTACTAGTAAAAACAGTATCTTTGGGCTGTAGCTAACATATATGAAACAGATCAGAAAATAAAGAATAAGGTGCAGGTTAAAGGGTGAGAGTACTGGGATGCATCCTACATATTTGAGTTCTGAGAAGTTGAGACACTTTATTTTCAGAGGTGTAATGGTAAAACTTGTTTGTGTGGGAACTGGGGAAAAACATCTGGTTTTCAGATCCTGTAGCTAGAACTTGACAGAATTTCAGGCTGACAACTCTTGGTGCTTGGGGTAGGAGTAATAATGGTTGACAAACTGAGTTTTGTTAGTTTTGTCATACAACCCTTGATGGGTGGTCAGCTGAGTTACGCTGATAGGTTTTGCTGTGGAAAAGGCTTTAATTATAATTGAAACCAACTTTAAAGTGAAGGTGGACTATTGGGAATGTCCTTTCATGTCGAGGCTTTGAGGTGTAGAATGGCTGATGCTTCTTTGATAAGACAGTGGAGGAGCTTTTTATACAGAGTAGTAAGGTCATAGTGGTGGTCCTGCTGGTGCTATCTGAACAGTGTTCACAGCTACCTTTTCCTCTCACTTTCTAGGACTGGGGAAGACTTAATATTGTAGACTGTGTACTACCAAAAATATATTTGCAATTGAATGAGAATGCAGAGTAATTTCCAACTCGGTGCTGGAGCATCTATATTTGTGATGCAGTGTGTAGTAGATATTTTTGTACACCTGAAAAAGACTAACAAATGCTTATTTACTTTTCCAGGTTATTACTTCTGCTCGTTGTTTTGTATAGCTTCATTACTGAGAGCCTCAATAGCTGATCCAGGAAAGCTACCTGAAAACCCAAAGATACCAATTACAGGTACATTAAGTTGTTTCTATATTATCAAATGAAAGTTTTTTTAATGTCCTCAAAATAATTAGGAATCAATTTGATTTTGTGAGATTTGATGGAAACCATGAGCTATCTCTGCTGAAGCCTATATTGTTAATGAAATTAAAATTGGCTTGCCACTGTTCTTAATGTCTTCATTTCTAGCACTTTCCCTTGTGTAGGCTCAAAACTTCTTTTTCAAAACTGGTATTCCATCAGAAGTTTAATTATGTGGGAACTTCTAGGAAATCTTTCAATGGGAAGAATTTTTTTTGCATTCTAGGCTTTCAAACATACTGCATATACTTGTAACTTGATAATATTTAATTACAGATGTTTAGAGATGGTTATAATTCTACAGCTTTTTTCTAAGTAGATTTGTGAAATATTGAAAGTGGTAGTGGAAGGTATTCTTATGCTGGTTTTTACCTGTGCATTTTTTACAGGGTTTTTTTTTCAGTGACTTATGTTTGTATGGGCTGTTAACAAAAGAAACGTGACACTAGTTACATTGCATTGCTATAGAATAGCAACTTACTGTGAGAATTCCCTTCTGTCCTTGTGAATTTATCCCACAATTCATGTGTAGTATCTGATGCTCCAGAAATTGGAGGGAATTTGAAACCTTAATAATTCTCCACAGAAGAGGCGAATATTTTAAATTAACTGTTTGATGCTATGCATCAAAGGTGCTTGTCCAATGTATATTGCTTTTGCATAGCAGTTTAGAATGGCATAGGGCTGTTAAGCAGCATGAGCTTTGTCACATGAACAGAAAATATTTTTTGAATGTAGAAAATGTATCAAATGCAGTGAGGAGTGCATATTTCAGTTTTGTTTTGCAATGTGGTGGGTGCCAGGATTAACATTTTGCTCTTTCTTCCTGATGTTAATGAGAATCTAGGATGATGTGTTTGGAAACGTGATCTGTTTAGCCTCGGTGCTGATGTTACAATGCACACAGACTAGGCAGCAGATTGTGTAAAGGGATGTATCTCCCTGGGATTCAGATGTGAAACACCGATCACAGAAAATCTCATGTCTGTGTTTTCTGCTCCTGGTAACTGATCCTTTGATCCAGTAAAATGCAGGGTGGCTCAGACTTGGGTTTACCAGTCAATGTTTTTGCTGTAGGAAGAACAGCGTGAATTCTGGAACCTGAGCTGGAGAATGAAGACATTCAGTGCAGTTACAGATAATTAACATTTATGACTGAATGTTCATTTACCTGCAAAATACCAGGATGAGTATAAATTCCCGTTGTGCACAAATGCTTCTTTCTCTTTTAGGGGATCCCTTTGAATAGCTCTCCAGACTCTTCTTGCTCCATGCATTCCATATGGCAATGATTCTTTGTAGATAGTTCTGAAGGTGGAGCACTTGGGCTCAACTGTGACATTGAAGTTATGATTTGCTATGTGCTATATCAGGGGGTTTATACTTTCTAAAGTAGCACTTCAGTTCTCTGGTACTCTCAAGATTGACAGGAAGATACACTTTTGCATGGTATAAGTTTTATTAAAAAATGAGGTTGGAATGTTCCTGAACTCTGCTGATAGCTTCCCTGTTAGGGAGTGACACCTTTGTGACATTGGATTTATGGGAACAGATTGTAAATCAGTTTCCATCTGGCGTGGTTGCTAGTTTAATGATCTCAGATATTGGGCTTCTTTACTTCCAGTGTCCGAATGTTATTTTGCAGCAAAAAAGACAAGATTAGAGCTGCCTGCAGGTGGCTCAGAAGTGCTAAATTTGACTTTATTTTCTTTACATAGTTTACCATATGAAATTCCAGAATGACCTGCTGTAAAAAAGAAGCTTCCCCCCCTCCCCACCCCTCCACCCCCCCACCCGCCACCCCCCACCCTGGGATTTAAGAAATTTCTGTGAAGCGAAGAAGTTCTATTTAGGTAGAAATAACCAGTCAAATTATTTAAGATTGTCAGTGATATACTGATTTTAATTAAAGAAAGAAAATAAATGCTTTTGTGAACGGAAGTATTACAGTGTTGGTGTGCTTTATTTCCCATGTGAAGATGCCATGTTGAATATTTTTCTCTACACCTACCTGAATGGAGATTGTAGTGAAGCGGGTGTTGGTCTCCTCCCAAGTAACAAGCCGTAGGATGAGAGGAAACAACTTCAAGTTGCTCCAGGGGAGGCTTAGATTGGATGTTAGGAAAAATTTTTTCACTGAAAGGGTTGACAAGCGCTGGAGCAGGCTGTCCAGGGAAGTGGTTGAGTGACCATCACTGGAGGTATTGAAAAGATCTGTAAATGTTATACTTAGGGACATAGTTTAGTGGGATTTGGCAGTGTTAGTTTATGGTTGTATTCAGTGAACCTAAATGATTCTATGAATCTGTGAACTTTCTGAATATATAATTTGAATTCTCATTTTTAAAGGCTTCCTCTAATTTGGGTGGTGCCATTTGAGATAAATAATAGTTAAGCTGAGCGATAGTAGCTCCTAGTAGTTTCAAGTATTCTGTTTCTCAAGATCAGCTTAAAGAGTCTCACATTAGGCATCCAAACGTAGTGTGTTAATTTTAAATACAAGCCTGTCCTCTTATCTGTTTTTAGTTGCCTTATGTGTAAAATTGCATTTTGTGAGATGTGTGTCTTAAAATGCTTTGAAACGGAAGATGCTCTTGAAGTCTTCATTGTGTATTTTATTTTAGTTAGCTATCTTTGACAAATTTGAGTCCCAGTATTTTCTCAGGAGATTTTGGAATTGTTTGATGATTCTATCGGATAGATTCTTTTTCACAGTGGATGTGTAAGAAAATTATTGAATTACAGTCTTCCTTGTTTGTGTGACAGCTTTTGTGCTGTAATAATTACTCCCTAGAAATATGTAAGAGACAGCAGGATTTTGGAGAAGAAAGCTGGCACAGAGTGGCAGTAATAACCTCCATTTAATTAAGGTGACAGTGGGGAAAAAATTTTTATTTGCTGTTCACCCTTCTCAGATCATAGAATTTTTTTTTCTTTGAATCACTAGCATATAGATTTATCATGAGCAGGCTGCACTAACTTTAAATCTGTCTAAGGTGTCTTTATATTTTCACCTAGAACGAGAATATTGGGAATTATGTAACAAATGTAATATGCTGAGACCAAAGCGTTCACACCATTGCAGTCGTTGTGGACATTGTGTGAGGAGGATGGATCACCACTGTCCATGGTAAGACCAGGACATTTGTTCTAACAGTCTGCTGTGTTTTAGTGAACCGTTTCAAAGGGCTTGACTGTTGCCCATTTGTCCTATTTCTTTCCCAGTAGTGCTTAATCATTTGGTGTTTAGAGCAGGGAAAGAACAGCTTTGAGACTTTTATCATGTCTACAAGTAAAAATGGCAGTAAGAACTGTTGCAGTGTAACATTTTATCATTGTCAAATTGTTACATGCCATATAGTTCTGGAAGAGTCACATACTTTGTTTAAAGAATCAGAATTTTTACTCCTGAACTGTTCTTAACATAATTAATTTGTACATTGCAGATTTGATTTGTTGCAATTTAGTTATTGATGCTGGAAAAAAATATTTTTTTGTAGGAAATTAAATGTTATTTATGTTTATTGGATTGAAATAAAAGATTACAATTTCAGCATAACAGCATTTTTTTTACAAGAATAAAAATAGATCATGGTTTCAGACAGTTCTTGGTCTTTAGTTTGCCAAATGGCTGTGCTGAATAGAAAATGTTACTCTGTCATACCATGCTCCACTTGTCATAGCTTCTCTGATTTTGTAGTGAAATTGCTTGTTTTAGTGTTCTTTAACTAGTTTCAGTTAAAATGACTTAATCTGGCTAAAATTCTCTATTCAAACTGATTGATTGTAGCTTAAAATGAAAGTAAACATTTCTGTCAGTAGTTCTGAGGTATCATTTCTAGCAAGATAACAATGATGAACTGCAGAGGACAGAACTGATGTCAGAATCCTATGTTGATTTAACCATTTTTCAAACTACCCTTTTTGCCAATCGCTACTTCAGAAGATAGCGCCAGTATAGTGCTTTTGTCATTATGGCTTGGCTTGGTACTGATGTCTGTGCCAATGCTTGTATGAAATTGCACCCTGACCACATTTTTTGCATCCATGTAACTTCTGTGAAGCAGACTAGACCTAGAGTTCAAAGGTTTTGAATCTTGTACTTAGTATTTCTAGAGTCCTTGTGATTCCTTTACTTCTTTATGTTGTAGTATGCAGAAGGAGTTTCTGAATAGAGATGCCTGTTCTGTCTTCTGTGTCTTAAGCTCCTTCCTAAGTCATGCTTATTTGTCATTGTGGTACCGTGTGATCCCATTTATTTCAAACCATACAATTGCATTTCCAGTTTCTGGACTCTGCATAGTTCATAACCAGTCCAATGTGTTGAGTAGCAGAATATAAATACGTATTGCTGGGAAATTTTGCAGACATTTTAAGTAATACTCAAGTAACAGTTATTTTTAAAATTGTAGGAGTATCATTGCTATATGAAGATATGGAGAAATATGTCTCCTGTTCTAAGCAGTGATCTCAGTAATGCAACCTACGCTCAAGTGGCAGCGTAAGGAAACCACTCTTCACAGTAATGCCATCTCTGACGTAGAGACCATCACTTTGATTGAAGATGGAGTGATTAGTCAGTGGTTCTTAGTTTGCTCCATAAATAAGCATAGCTTCTCTTATTCACAACATCATAACTGCAGTGTTAAAATGTTTAGATTTCTGTCTTTATATATATATATATACACACACACACTTTGTTTCTCTGCAGGATTAATAATTGTGTCGGTGAAGACAATCATTGGCTATTTTTGCAGCTGTGTTTCTACACTCAGATCCTTAGTTCCTATACGCTGATACTTGATTTCTGCCATTACTACTACTTTTCGCCTCTGAAAAAAGAAAACTGGGTAAGAATCTGTTTTCTCTATGAAGTGAATAAATAGCTAGTACTGCAGTGTAATTTATTTTGGTATCTACTCCTCTGTGTTTCTGCTGGCTTAACTGTTGACAGTGAAGAGAGTTCAACTAGATGTATGTTACCAAGGGAGCAAACTGATTTACGGTAAGTGGCAAAATACCATTCTAAAAGGGTATATGATTTCTGTGGTTTAGAAACACAACATTAGTTTTCTTAGAAATCTAGAAAAGGAGGAGAGAACCAGTTAGGCTCCTTTAGAGGTGATTACTGAATGCTGGGAAGAAGCAAGGTAATTAGGTGTACTCAGGTGTTTTTTTTACTTTCTGCAGTGTGAACTTACGCTGAGTATGTATCTATCCTAAGTCCCTATTTAAAAATGCTGGTATCGCTAGAAAAAGGAGAAAAAACATATGATCATTCTGAAAGGAGAAAAATGTACGTTGGTTTTGAAGCAATAATGTGTGTTTCTTTGAAATGATCATATGGGTTAAGGGAGAGAATTTTGTTTAGTTTGTTTTACTTGAACTATATGCCATTATTGTATTTCAACACTTGTCATCAGCAAAACGCAGTTGAACATACAAACAGAGAAACTGGACTTACGGATTGGAATAGAGTAAAAAATTTATTTGGAATTTCTTACTGGAATAAAATTGGAATTTCTTCAGTTGTGGAATAGAAGTTGTAAAGCCTCTGTGTCTGGTGCTCGTTTATTATCTGCAATGATCAGAATATTCAAGAGGTTTGCTTGAAAGTTGCTGAATGCTTGAAAGTGCAAGAACAGCAAAGGTGATACTCTTTCTTTTGAAGAGAACGTTACGAGGTCTTGCTCATAAAGAAGCATAAAAACTTACACACAAAATCTGAAACAGACCTTGTATTTGTACTAGACAAGTGCACCTTAGAGAAAAACCTAGAAAAGAAGTTTAAAGCATATTCAAAATTAGGTAACGTTCCAGATGTCCTAAGTGAAGAAACTTAGACCATCCCAGAAATTGGTAGTGTACTCTAAATTTTGTTGAGATTTTTTTCCAAGTACTGAAGTGCTGCATATTTTTTTATTCCATATTGATGTGACGCCCCAGCACAATCTCTGCTGGTGACGTCACGCCCATCTTTCAAGCCTGCTGGAGACTGGCCTTTGGTTATGGGTAAGGCAAGTCCCATTTTCCATTTTGTGGAACAGCTTAAGTTCGTTATATTATTTTGTATCTTAAATGCTATAAGAATATTACATTTCCTGAAGAATTCTACTTCTGGAAAAGAATGGGGCATAGCTGTCCAAGCTTTGTATTTCCTCACGTGCCAGTGTGTAGTGGACGTGATGTTCCCAAGAAAGCGTATGTGAAGATGATATGTCAAAGGAAAGCTGAAAATGTAGGAAGGCTGTACTCCTTGAATCATCTAGAACTGATAAAAGTGTTCTCTTCAAGTTGATAAATACAAGTCTTTAGTTATATGGAATGTACCAAAGTTGAGGATTTTTGTAAATCTCTGTTAAAATAACTTACATTCTAAAGGAATTTCATTTTTTTTGTTTTTTCATCTATATGAATTTTTCCATTTAAATGGGTTAAGTGACTCTAGAAATATGGAAAAGAGTAGAATTTGCTGTCTGCTTGGAGCATCTTACTGTAGACACTGCCATGTAAACTGAAACAAACATAAAATGTGTCTCTTAAAATGGAGAACTCGGATTTTTCACACTGTTTCCAGTTTGTTGCAGATCAGCTTTTCATATTCACTGTTTTACAGACATTGTGAAATTTGAGGGAGCTATTTTCATTTGTTTTAGCTGGATTCAAGCTAAGAGATATTGTATTGCAGTCTTTCTGTAGTAGTGGAGAAATCTGACTTCTAATTAAATACTACATTTTGGGTTTTTGGAATGTTAGTGTTTTTGAAAGGTAACTAAAGGTAAATGCCTTTGGTTCTAGTTTCAGTATCTTTGTAAACTTCTTTTTAATTTATAAACAAAGTTAACCTGCTACCTTTCCCAACAGAGTAATCTTACACTTTCTGTGTTCTGAAGGCTTCCTATGTACAGGTTTGCATGTTTCAAGGGCAAAGTCTTCTCAGTGATACTGATCTGTATACTGGATTGGTATTGCAATGCTTCTAGGAGTGTTATTTTCCAAAGATAAAATCTTTGTGTGAAATTGGCGGTGCTTCTCTAACATTGTAATTTCATGGCAGAATATTTCCTTTTCATTATGGGAGTCCCTTGAATGCTCTGACTAAATTACTTTAGATAATGAACCCACATTTTGTTTGTTAGCCTTGCTTTTTAAGAGCAGGATGAAAGGGAACCAGATGGTTTGCTTGGATATGGCCTGTGCAAGAAAAGAAAAGGAAAATCGTATTTACCAGTTTACAACCTCTAAAGAGGTAATAATAAATATTTATTAGTAATAACAACAGTTAAAAAAATTGTTACATATAAAACCTTGTTGATGGTTTAACTGGATTAATTTCAAGTGTTTTGGAGAAAGACCTACTTTTAATATCTACACCTTAGAAGATGTGACAGGTTAGGAGGCAGGATACATATGCAATAATTATTTTAACCCAGTTTAATGCATTTGCCTGAGGAGTGGATCAGCTTCCTATGTTTGGCTGCCTAAATTTACAGAGTCGGGGGAAAAAACTATTTATTCTCTTTAGTTTTGTTTTACTTTAGCTGTGTGGTTATTGGCTTTATTAATTTGCATATGTGGACACTTCAAATGACACTCTTCCTTTTGAAAAACTGGATCTGTGTTAAAGTATATAACATTCTGTGCCTCAGAGAGATAAATATGTTTACACTGTATGAGAAACAGTAGAGGCAGCAGGTCTGGTATGTTCAGACCTTTGTTAAATCCGGTATTATAACGAATAGTATTTAACTTTCTCAGTTTTTCAGCTGTAAAACAGGGGGCACACACAAATACAGAAAATTAAGGATAATTTGTTTAGGTGTCCAGTCAGTATGTCTGCATGGAAGATGGCATCAAAGCCCCATTAAGCTGATTTTTTAAAGTGTTGCAAAGGATATGGTGCCATGTAACTTTGTGCCACAGAATAATTTGTCCAAATTACGTAATTCTGATGTCAAATGAACAGGTCCAGTGAGATTTGCTTACTATTAGTCAGGTTTTTAGGCAAGCATCCTGCAAGATTTTTTTTTTTAATCTTTGTGTATCAATTAAGGCTGAAGTACCAGGGCATTCCAGAGACTGCAGTACCTTCTAACTTTCACGGAAGTGCTGTTCTTTGTTGAAATTTTGGCTGTAACCAAGAGCTTACATTTTCTGAATTAACAGGGGCTAGTGGTTTAGCACAGATGCAAAAAAACTAGATAATATTTTCTGAACAGCCATCTGGAATTATCTTATTCCTGCTCATTAAACATACTTGTGAATTTTTTGGCAGTGTGCCTTCATCTTAATTTTTATTCTTTGGATATAAAATAGTGCATAACACAAAAGCTGTAGAATTAAAATTGCTTTCAATGGTGTTGTGAAATAATCATTTTATCACAGTACTGGTTAATGCATTATAAAAATATGATAACTGTATGCATGCTAATATTTCCTTGTGAATTAAAATGTGTTTTTATCTTTAAAGGGTTAAGCCATTTCAATAGAGATAAAATAATTCAGCTTCTAGCAAAAAATCACTTCATAGTATTCTTGGCTCTTGTAATTGAAACAGTCAGATAGACTGTGGTTATTGCCTCTGTTTGTCCAGCAGGAGGAGTACAATTACTGCTAGAAATGAAGGAAATGGTAATTTTCAGTATGAGATCCTAGCAGAAGTAAAATATATAATTAGAATAAAACAGCATATGAGTGCCTCTGCTAGCTTTGGTGTTTTTCAGAGGC
Source organism: Falco peregrinus (assembly GCF_023634155.1). Classification (NCBI taxonomy): domain Eukaryota; kingdom Metazoa; phylum Chordata; class Aves; order Falconiformes; family Falconidae; genus Falco; species Falco peregrinus. Next base: position 50,829,798 of record NC_073739.1, read on the forward strand.
TAAGACTGGAATGTTCTTAATTTTGCATCTTCATTACAAAACGTCAAGGTCAGGAAGTATTCAATCTTGTGGATAGTGAGATGAGAAGAATAAATACTAGTCTCATGGCTATGTAGTTGCTTTTTCAATGGCTGTGCTGGCACAGTGTCTAGACAGAGCTGGTCAACTAGAAGCAAAAATAAATGATTTGGCGGTATATTTTACCTGATTCATAGAAGGCTTTTAATCTTTTCAGCAAAAGAAATTTTGTTGATACATACTGTTTGCTAAAAATGTTGCTAGAATCATTGTCATAGCAAAAAACACTGACATATAAAAATCCAAACCCCTTTGCCCTGATTAGTTTTATTTTGTTCCTGCTTCTGCAGTTATCCATTGTATATTTTGAAAATATTGTTACTTAGCTAATTTTTAAAATTTTCTGAGCTCTGTTGGTATACTGAGGCAGGGAGGAAGAATAATGGAGGAAGCATTATGGTAATGTCAGCCTGCTCTGTCTGGGACTCAGCTTTTCCAATTCCAAATAAAATATGTTGGGAAATACTAGACTTTGTGAGAAGACTATTTACAGTAATCTTTATTTCAGTATTGTATATTAACTAATATTAATTAAAAATCCAAAAATACATATCATCCAAAGTCCATTTATCTTGTAAAGAGAATCTAAAGGAAACCTTTACTCTTAGGATCATGAAATGACCTACAGGATGTGAGAGTTTTTTAAAAAAATAAAATATATCAGCATTTTCCTTCTCAGTGTTCTGCAAAACCAACGTAAGCCTGCTCTCTTCCTGTATAATTTTAAGGATAGTATATGAATATTGAAATAAATTTAGAAGATAAGCATATGGTCTGTAAAAAAAAAAAAAAAAAAAAGATAGGAACAACTGAGAGAATAAGGTTTTGTTGAAACTTAATATATTGATAGTCATTTTTATGTGAAGATTGTAAGGCCTTTTCTTAAAATCTGGTTCTAGTCTGAAATTATTTCAGAATTATCACTTTGAATTGAACTCTGTGTAGACAATTGTTTTTGGAATCAGAGTGCTATTCCCATTCTCACTTAAAAGAAATCAATCATGAATCAGGCTAGAAAATGGCTCATTTAGTAGACCTGAAATAGTCCTGAATCAAAAAGTGCTTTACGTAAAACATCAGTAGTTATTATAATAAATATGTCTACAGAAGGGCTTATTAGAATGCACCTGATGTTCTGTGAATTAAATATTATTATTTTTTTTTTTTAACATGAATTTTCTCCCTTGTACCTTTTCTTCCCACAAAACCTGCAGTCTGTATTTTTTGTTTCACATTTTTTAATACAACAGCCTGGCTTTGTTCTGTATTCTACACTGTGTTTACAATAGCCAAGTTGATCAACTGACTTCATCACCAGACTGGGACAGACATCTTGGGCATTTGCATCTGAGAACAGACAAGCAGGTTAGCATGTGTTATATGAGGTATCCGTTCCCCAAGAGAAAGATAAAGTATCTTAATATATTTTGTTAGTATATTAATTTCTGCGTATATCATATTTCAGTAAAGAATTAAGACTGTATAAATGAATCTTACATTGTAAATGAAAATTTACGAAGGCTGTTTTTCACTTTGTCTCTTTGGGAACAGATACAATAGTCCTGTGTTGGTCCTGCTGAAAGCTCTGTCCCCTGGACAGAGTGTACTGTTTTGAAAGGAAAACTGTAAACCCTTGAAAATAACCTAATACTGCAAATGGCAAGGATCCATTGAATGTGTTCATGGTTGGATTTTTTGTTGTTGTTGTTTTTAGCAGGGTAAAAAGAAAGTTGAGTTTGGAAGCAGTGGTCGTATCATTGATTATGATCTTAAGCTGGACCTATCATTGTTTTTGACCTCTCTCCTGTGTGATACGGTAAAGCTATAATAGCTGGTTTTCTAGTCAATGGTAGCATTCGTTGCAGGGATCATCTGTAACGGTTGATGCTTACAAATGAAGACATGGCATGTGTTCTGCCATGGGGTTGAGGAAGTCTCATGTGAATGTGTCACTGAGACTGGTTTTCTGTGCAAAACCAAAAACAGATCTTGCCCTGTTAAAGATTCCAGATCTCATCGTTTGTAATCCATTCCTCAACATAATCCTACAGACCTACACTTTGGTCCTTATTTTGTGACAAGTTTCTATTGTACACATTTCTATCCATTTTTATAAGTATCCAAGAATCCTTGCAGTTTGACTGGATGGATAGAAGTAGTGGCTAAAGGGAACTTCAAAATCTTTAGAACAGGCAACAGCCGGGCGCGGAGGGCACACCTGAGCTGTGTAGTAAATGCGAAGTAGAAAGACAATGGCAGTGACCCATGTGACCTGAAGTTTGACTGAGCAGTTAGGCTGTGATGTTGATAAAAAGGAGAGGAGAAAGGGGCTACCTGAAGGGCAGGCATCACACTGTTAAAACTATGATTTAACATCTGTGCGAAGGCCACATGTGCCAGCCTGGCCTGATGTGGAAAAGAGCTGCGACAAGACAAAAGGCCATTGTGCTGTGAGAGAGCGTTTGCGCATTGGTGATACCAGCTTACGTGTGCTTATGCTTTGTGGTTTAGGCTGCATAGTTCTTTGTGTTAGCACAGATAGTGTGATTCTGGAGGCTGGGGCGCGGGCTGTCTCAGCAGTGAGATTGATGAGTCCAAAGTGGTGTTTGAACAAGAGGATCTGTTCAAAATACATTGGAAGAGAAATGGATTAATTATTGACTAGTCTTGGGAGTTGATTTATTATAGTTTTGGTTGTTTTTTTCTTAGCTGGGAAAATGTTTTCACCTCTCAGAAGGAATAGTAAAAATTGGGTTGAGCTTTTATGTAAATCAACAATGTTCTAAATGTATAATTACTATCAGTGTGATTTAAATTGATTTTTTTTTAATGGTCTTTTTTTCTATTTTTGTGGAGTCACTTGTTTCTATTTCAATGTGGAATTGTGAAAGTAGCTCTGTTATTAAGGTCTGGTTACCAGGAGACTCTATTCCTGCACATAGTTTGGTTTTCTATAGAAAAACACTGTTCTGTCTGTACACATTGCTGGGTGAGGGCCCAGTATTGATTTACAGGTCATCATTGACTTGGAGACCTTGATTCCCCAAGGGCTGTGTAATGGCTAGAAAAAACACTAGTGATGTCACCTCTTCTTACTAGTAATTCAGCAAGCCCCAGTCTCTTGTGGTGGAAGCTTTCATCTCAGCAAGTTTGCTGATGACGCCAAGCTGACTGGTGCAGTCAACACACTGGAGGGAAGGGATGCCATTCAGAGGAGCCTTGACAGGGGTGGGTCTGTGTGGACCTCATGAAGTTCAACAAGGCCAAGTGCAAGGTCCTGCATCTGGGTCAGGGCAGCCCCCAGCTGGGCGGAGAATGGGTTGAGAGCAGCAGTGAGGCGGAGGACTTGGGGGGTGCTGGTGGATGAAAAGCTTACCATGGCCCAACAGTGTGCGCTTGCAGGCCAGAAAGCCAACCATCTCCTGGGATGCATCAGAAGAAGCATGGCAAGCTGGTCAAGGGAGGTGATTCTCCCCCTTTACTCCACTCTCATGAGATTCCATCTAGAGTACTGTGTTCAGCTCTGTGGCCCCAAACATAAGAAGGACATGAATGTCTTGGAGTGAGTCCAGAGGAGGGTCACAAAGATGATCAGAGAGTGAAGCACCTCTCCTATGAAGACAGGCTGAGAGAGTTGGGCTTGTTCAGCCTGGAGAAGAGAAGGGTCTGGGGAGACTTTATAGCAGCCTTCCAGTATCTAAAGGGGGCTTATAAGAATGGTGGGGACAGACTTTTTAGCAGGGCCTGTAGCAGTAAGACAAGGAATCATGCTTTTAAACTAAAAGAGAGCAGATGTAGGTTAGATATTAGGAAGACATTCTTTACTGGTGGTGTGGTGACACATGGGAACAAGTTGCTTAAACAAGTTGTGGATACCCAGTCCCTCGATGAGTTGGATGAGGCTTTGAGCAACCTGGTCTAGTGGAAGGTGTCCCTGCTCATGGCAGGGGAGTTGGAACTAGATGACCTTGAAGGTCCCTTCCAACCCAAACCATTCTATGATTCTGTTATCTTTTAGGGAGGAAGGAAGGAAGGAAAGACAGGGTAGTATTCCTTGCCTTTCCTTTTCGGTGCCTCTAGCTTTAACATGGGTTAGAAGGGCCAAATGCAAAGCGCAGCCTGCCTTCTTTATGCTAGGATTTTCTGTTGTCATTTGTTGAGTGATGTCTTTTTCCTGCTGAAGGTGATGCTTGAGAGAAGGAAGTCTTCTAATTAGTGTGTTGGGAGGATGCTAAAAGCTGTCTTACAAACTTCTTTCTAATGGGGGAATTGCTAGATCCAAAATGTGACTTCACTGTTGGCACTCTTCTCTTAACTTTCACTGTTTCTTTTCAAGTTTAGTTTGAATAAGCTAAAACATTTCTGATATAATAAAACAACATACCTATGAAGATACAAAGAGAAAGTATTTTATAGTTAGTAGAACTTTTGTCTTACCTTGCTTTTCATTAAAGCTTTGGTGGGCTGGTGGAAAGGGGAATAAAGATTAGTATGAATGCTTTTATTTTGAGTTGATTTAAATTTGAATTAACTCATTACCTGAGTAAGAAGAGTTTAAAAAACATATGGAAATGAATCATATATTCTCTACAGCAGCAGGAAAGACCAATACTAACAAGAGCTGGCGTACCAGTTCAGAAAAGACTGGTGGGGTTTGCATTTTGGTTTAGCTGGTTAATTAGGGAGTTCTACTTGTTCATTAAATATTTACTTTCTTCACAGCTTTAGTAGCCAGTAAAAAGTTTTTTCCTGGGTTTATATTTTGAACCCTCATGGAAATAATTTATATCTAAAATCAATCTTTTAAACTAAGTATGATTTTCTTTAATTATTCTCGGTTTAATTAAAACCCAGTATTCCGGAATGTAAGAATTACTCATCCTTAAGTCCTACTGGTTGAACATAAAGAAGGAAAGTTCAAAAGCAGTGTTTTGGGTTTTCTTTTTTTTTTTTTTTTTTTTTTTTTTCTTTTTCATTCAGTTCACTTTTAATGTTGTGGTTGTAATTTAAAGTTTACTTGAAAGGTCTTAATAGTTTCCTGCTGTGATCTGGCTTTTTTAAGTGGAAAAGCAGATGTGTGTGTTCAAAAGACAGCCTTGAGAACATAATCGTAACTTATGAATATAAGAGAATGGGTGTGTTAACTCATTATCAAAGGGTAAGATGGGGTGTGAACTTGCAATACATCTACAGTAACTGCCATGTACAAGTCTTTTCCTGTGATAAAAATAAGGTTTTATCCTTTGAGAAATATTATAAAACTCTTACAATTTTCATATTTTCTTCTGGGTGAGAGCAGGCTTTCCAGAATAGCTGATACAGTAAATTCATATTCTCCAGTACCCTAAGGCAACTTGGTTGTGCACCCATGTCCAAAGTTACAGTAATCCACTTAAGGCCAAAATTCAAAAGATGAAGATAAGTGTATGTTGGATAATAGACAGCATTACAGCAACACCAGTCCAATACAAATACTTGGATTTTGTAGGTACCATCTTCAAGAGTCAATCTAGGAATGTTGTTTTTATTACAACAGAGGTGATGGTAAAATGAAATTTGCTGTGTCTGGGAGCAGAGATATAGGTGTCTTATAAATCAGACTGTTTAACAGAATGGATTTCTAATGTTTTGAAGCTTGTGTGTAGCCATCTGGCACAGTTTGAGATGGAGGATTCGGGAGTCACCCATTTGAGCTCAATCTGTTCCCAAATCTTAAATACCTGAATGAGTTTTAACAGTCTGGCAAAAAAAAAACCCAACTGTTTACATGTATAAATAAAAGATTTCTGGTTTATAATTTTAGCACATAAAGGTATCAATGATTTGCAGTGTAGTTTAAAAATCCAATATTTGCCTTTAGCTGTAGCTCTTTGGGAACAGATCTTACCTAGTATTTCCACTCGGTTCAAAGACATAAATTAATTTGTAAGTGCTAAAGTCTCTCTCTTCTCTGTCTTGTTCTAGGATGTTTTTGTATTTAGACATGAACTTGCTCTCCTAAGAATATCTGCCTTCATGGGTCTAATAATATTAGGTGGAATAAGTGGACTCTTTTACACTCAGCTAATGGGTATTTTCACTGTAAGTATCTAATTTCAGAAGTATTTATTAGTTTTATTTTCAAAATAAAAACAGATTGCACTTAAGGGGAGGATAGAGAAGCAGTTGCACTGAGGCACCTATTTGGTATGTGCTCTGTCAAGACTTGCCTCCAAGGAAGTCTTAAGAAGCCTTCTAACAAACAAGTGTCTAATAATTCACCTATCAAGGCAGTATCCTGATTTGTATTAGTAAAATAAAAACATACATTGTCCTGGAATTGTGCAGTGTGCAAGGTTCATATTTGTGGGGTTTCATTTTTGTTTTCATTTTAAACTCTTACGCACTCTGGTCTCAATTATACTTTGTGACAGCGAGGCTCGCTGATAAATGATACACCCTGAATTTTTGTAAAGTATTTTAATAACTATGCTTACTTTCACATCTCTTCAGTTACTAAACTGCGGAATGGGTACAGGTACAATTTATAGTCCAAATGCATATTCTGTGTTTAAAAGTACAGAAGAAAAATCCTCTGCGTGGAAAAATTTTCCAGTTATATGAATTTGCTAATGTAGGAAATACCTACAAGAAACAGGCTTTTGTCAGTGTAACATCTTGTTCTGTACATTAGACATTAATCACTGCCAGTGAATTCTTTAGTGTCATCTTGAGAATCCATAGAAGCATTTGAAGTCCTACGGCATTGACCAGAGAGAGTACATCACTTGGATCTGTCTATGTCTGAAAGGGTGTATGATCTGGCCTGAAAAACTTTTTTAAAAAGACAATGAACACAAGATGACAGCATCTTTATGACCACAACTGATTGAGATCTGCCCGAGATTTCTTTATGGGATTATGCGGATTTACACAGTATTAACCTTTGTAGGTGCATAATGGAAAACCTCCTAACTGTATTATGTAATTCCTTTGTATGGAATAAAGCACAAAAATCACTGTATAGTTTTTCCTTCTGTGACATAAAACAAAAATATTGCTTATTGGTTTTATTGTATTACCTTTACATAAATTCACTGCCTTCTGCTCTTTGTGTGACTGTAGCTATGCTTTGCCATCCTACAGCTGTTCTACCAGAATGCTTTCTGTGCTTTCTGTCAGCCTCCAGGTCTTCAGATTTGCCTTTGTGCACCTTTACTATGTGTCTGATTTCTCTTCCAGGGTCTTGCTGACACATTCTCACTTGCCTGTTTAAGTGCTGGCACAGAACCTTTGTGTCTGAGGCCTCTAGAGTTGGGTTTTTTTCTGATCTGATACTGTGCCTTGCTGGGTATCCAGCTGAAGTGGTGCAGAGATCTGAATTCTGCTCACCCTCACTCCCAGCAGCAGGATACAGAAGCTCAGGGAGCCTTAGATTTCAGGTGCTGAAGTATGGGTGTCATTTTAGTCTCTCTTAAATAGATGTATGGGAAGGAACCAAAAGGCATGTAATCGGTACTACACTAAAACACAGAAATTATATAAATACTATTAGTATACCTAAACACTTTCAGACTGAACCTGATTCTCTTGCATACACCTAAAACTTTGGATATTTCTGTTCTAACACGATACCAGCTGTGCTTCCTCTGCCACAGGCATGAATTCCCAGTACGTTCTTTCACCATTCTGAAGCTGTCAGGCTGCTACCACCACTGCAAACTCTTACAAAGCACTGTAAAGGCCTTCTATTTTATGTCAGTTGTACAATATACTGTGAAATACATCCCATTGCACTTACTGAGCTGGCTGCTACTCTGAAACAGGTGTGGGCTAATAGCATTTTCAATTCCAACCTCCTTTTATGTGCTTAAATCATAATTCTGTGGATTGCTGAGCTGCGGTATACCTGGATACTCCCTTTTGTCCTCTTTTTCCAAATTTTGTGAAATGAACACAACCACGGTAATTGTGGGTATGGATGGACTATGAGAGGCAGATGCTGGAAAGTACGGATCTGCATTAGGGCCTCTTGCTGCACTCTCCCTGTAGCAGAGGGGCTGTTGTGCTTGCCTCACATGGACAAGTTTTAGGTTTGCGGTTGTTGGGTTTGGATTGCTGGGGAAGTAGATATCTGTTACTGAGATCTCCAGACTCTTAATTCATTCAGACCGCATGGATGCTGTTCTTTGACTGATTGAAGACCATAGGTCATCTAGTCCACCCCCTGCTCAAAGCATTTCCATACTAGCAGTACAATTGTCGTCTTCCTTTTCATTCCTTTCTTTGTGAGTATAGAGCTGGCAAGCATAAACAATACAGTCATTTTGTGGAAATCTGCTTGGGAACAGCTAGTTGGACTTAATGAATAAAGCCAGATCTGTTTGGAGAGGTTGTGCTTACTCTGCAAGTTGTGTCAGATCTTTCGGTACGAATGGTTTTTGATTGTCAGCATTGTAGTGTGGGGATTTGCTTCCTCCATAAGCACTTACTAACAGCTTTGGCTAGCCAATGGAAAAGGCAGAGGAGAGGGCAGCCAGTGAGCACGTAGTTTCTCTGCAGGCTTCCCAAAGACATGCCTGTGATGCGTAGAATAGGGAAACATAGAAGCTGGGTATACACCCACCCACGGTCTTGAGCACACAGCATGGAAGATGTTCAAGTTCTGTAGAAGCAATGAACTGCAGTCTTCAAGAGATAGCGATGTTCCTACTGTGCGCTATGCTGGAGTTACTCTTCAGCATCTAACCCCTCTGTGTAAACTAAGCACATTGTATCTGAAATGAGCTGTTTAAAACCAGGAGTCGATGCTGAAATTAAGCTTAAATTATGATAAGGTACAGATCAAAATTTAACAGCAGAACACAATCATTCAAGTGTAATAGTGCAGACGTGATGTTAATTTAAAAGAAACTCAAACACTTGAAGGCATAGTTATGCGCAGTTAAAGCATTCATGTTATATTCATTGCTCCATAGCTATTGTTGAAAGCATTAATTTCAGTGATTGCTGAAGCTGCCCAGAGATGTGTGCAAGAGGTGGACAGGAACACGGGCCTTTTGAAAAAGGTGAAGCAGGGTAGGTCTTAATTGTGCTTGTACAGGAAAACATGATAAACTTTTTCCTAGTTCATGCTCCATGCCTATGTTTGCAGTTTAAGGTCAAGCCATGATTAGTTCCACAGCTCCTGGGGGAGACAATCAGCATTGCAACTCTGTGATCTGAACTTGGACTGATACATGCACGTGTCCAGCAAATTCAGGTTTGTCAGAGTTTAGTATTATTTAATCTGTATTTTAAATGCTGCCAAAATTTAAAAAGAAAATCAATCTCAATTCTTAACAAGTTTTGACCCTTTTGTAGCAAAACTTCCTGATTCTCTGTAAGGTAAACTTGCTTGACTGTCATTATATACTTTTCCTGAAACCAAGCCAATAGTTTCTGTTTCACCTAAGTAATAAAAAGCTAAAGCTAACTTTTCCCAGGAATATGGGATATGTGTATTAAAAAAATCTCCAGTTCGTACACAGAATGTGCTCTGCTTACTGCCAGCCTCACAGAAGCAACTTGGGATAATGAAGCCGTGGGGTTTTTCATCCTCCTCTAGCATCATCAGTAATGAGGAACTAGGACTTGAAATGGCAACTTCGTGCTTCATTGTTTATGGTTGATTTCCACAGTCTGGTGGCTCTGCTCAAATGTGAGTGGAATGTAGCATGCATTATGAAGCATGATATGTACCCTAGGTCAGAGCACTCGTGCTGATTCTTTATATTTACAGAAGTCTATCCTTTTACCACTGCAGCAAGATTTAAGTTGAATGTATAGAATTAATTTGCATTGTGACCTTTGTATACAGCATTTTTATAAGCAGAGTTGCTCTTTACTAGAATTGAGCTAAGTGATAGTTTGACAAGCCATAAGGACAAGCAGAAGATTTTAAAGGGAAATACTGCCATTTTCTCATCTTCGGTAATTTTTTTTCAAAAGTCAAAAAATATTGTCCGACTGAACATATAATGGAAAGGAAATATCTGATACATTCCAGCATGTTTTTCTGGAACAGGGCAGTAGCTAATACAGGAAGGGAAAACAGCACATTATTAAGTGCTGGTGGAATATTCTGCGGTGTGTGCTGGCACTTGCCAAAATTCATTGGTGGTGTGCAGTCTTCTGATCTTTTGTACCTGTCATTGCCTAACTTTTTGTCGTGGTTTGACCCCAGCTGCAACCAAACACCATGCAGCCGCTTGCTCACTCCCCCTCATCCAGACGGGTGGGTAGGAGAATAGGAAAGGAATGTAAAACTTGAGGGTTGAGATAAGAACAATTTAATAATTTAAACAGAATAAAAATGTCAGAACAATAACATTTAATATCAACAGTATTTAATAATAGCAACAACAACATTTATAATGGAAAGGTGGGGAAAAGGATAAAATCCAAAGGAAAAGGGAGAAAGGAAAACGTGATGCACAGTGCAGCTGCTCACCACCTGCTGACTGATGCCCAGCCAGTCCCCCAGCAGCGATTCCCCCCTCCACCAGCTACCCCCCCCCCCCCAAGTTTACATACCAAGCATGACGTCCCATGGTATGGAATATCCCTTTGGCTGGTTCAGGTCAGCTGCCCTGGCTGTGTCCCCTCCCAGTCTCTTGTGCCCCTCCAGCCCTCTGGCTGGCAGGGCCCGAGAAACTGGAAGGTCCTTGACTTGGTATAAACATCACCCAGCAACAACCAAAGCTATCTCACATTGTTCTCACATCAGAGCCAAACCCCAGCTCTGTACTAGCTACTAAGAAGAAAGTTAACTCCATCCCAGCCGAAACCAGGACACTCTTACTGGTTATAACAGTAGATCCATTATGTAAATGTTCTTTAAGAAAAAAATGCATGTAATCTGCTGTTACCCTGTTTCATGTGTGTTCAACAGGTATTAGTGCTTTCTAGTTAAAATAAAAACTTTCAGGTATTAGTGCTTTCTAGTTAAAATAAAAACTTTGTGCCTTGCGTGCTCAAATTTGGCTCTTGCACAGAGAATTTTCTTAAGGCTGTACTGCTTGAGGTGATTAATAGACCAAGTTACCTAACAAGCAGTAATTTCTCTGAGTATGTCTGTCACCTCTGTTATTGTGGTATCACTGTTAGAGTATCATTAGCACAAGGCTATTCATATCTCGTCTGGAGCTTCAGTAAGCCAAAGAGCAAGGGAGGTGACTTCCTACAGTGAGAGGGGAACAGCTGGTTGGCAAAAACTGTCCTTAGAGGAACTTTTGACATGAATTGTTCCAGTGGAGAGGGGAGCAGCTGAGGAGCGCTTTCTCCCTAAAAACCAGCATCTGTGAAACACGCTTGTAGCAGACGGGGCACATGGTCTTTTCATCCTCCTCCTCCAGTTGCTTTCCGCAAGTTCTGTTTGCCTTTACTGTCATCATTATCCCAGATTTTAGTACTTCTTCCAGAATATACCTGAGATTGCTCTTGGGGAACTTCTTTTTTTGGCTGCTTTGGAAATAGAAGTGTCTATGTTCTCTCTAATCTATGTCCCTGAAATAGGGAGAAATTTAAGATCTTAATCTAAGAACAGTAGGTTTCTAAGATACTGTTTTTAAAAACTCAGCGTGACAGGTTTTTTACATGTAATTCTCATGTTTCTAGAGAACTAGGTGGAAGAAATCGGTTCCAACAATGATTAACGCACTGTCTGATGTAATTTCCAAAATTATGTTGCATTTATATTGAAGGCCTGTTTATCTTCCATGCTCGGTGCTTGCTTTGCTAGTCCTCTATTCCCTGCCTTTGCTTGTAGTGCAAATTTGAATTTTGTATTCCTTAACTAGAAATGGGCATGTATTCTTACATTCCTAGACGGCGCGATGGTTTTTGATGACACTGCTTGAGAAGTAAAAGCAAGCTTAGCATAAAACAGTAAATAAACAAAAAAGAAAAAAAGGACAAAAAGATTTTTGCCAGTTGCACCCTAGAAAAACTAGATGTCCTCCTATGAGAATTAATTATTTTTTTTTTAATTATTGGAACCCTTACTTCAGACTACTTCTAGCTGCTTCTACTCCTGCAAGCAATTAGTCCTCTTTTGCCTCAGCCAGCCACTACAGGATAACAAGATAGTATAGACACTTTACAACTCCATGAAGGTAGAAAGATGCTTTTTTGTTTGGTGGTATGTCATAAATAGTAAAAATACTATCTATAGGTAAATTATGATTTTGCTTGAGATAGATAGCTCCACTTCAGAAAGATTTTAATTTTTCCACAAAAAAAAAAATCTAGAACATTCACTGTATTGTGCAACTACTGCCCATACTTATTAATGATCTGTATTGCAATGGCAAATGCAAAGTTTATCTAGAAAAGAATATTTTGCACTTAACCTAGAAGAAAATGTAACTTAGTTTTATTTCCAATTACCTATTTTTGGTAGCTATGTTGTCCTCATCAAATAATAAAATTCAGTTGAAAGCTAAATCAAATGGTATATAGAAACTTGCTTGCTTTACCAAGACATATTTTCTTGATGTGTTTTTTAAAAAGTCCTCTCTCATTTGGTATTTTTATAGGTAGCAGATACTTGTTTTCCTAATAAATGCATAACTAACCTGTTTACTCATTTATTCATAGGAAAAGGCATTAGTTCACTTAGAGGAAAAAAAAGAAAGTATCTTTAATCAGCTACAGATTGCTTCTGATTTATGATTGTAGGAGATAAAGACCTGCAGTTCAGGCTTTTCTAAAAAAGTGGAACCGTCAGGATGCTTGTGTGTATATTTGTACAAGACTAGCCCTGACATTTGCATTTCTCTCACTCATGTTCCATTTTTGCTTTAAGAAAGTACTTCTGTATATCTTCCATGTCACTTCAACAGTTAAATGATGTTAAAAAACAGTTTTTCTATTTATACAGTAAGATTCTGACATTGGTTATGTTTGGTCTACAAGGCATTACTGTAGAACAAGTAATAAATAATATAGCATGCTTTTTTAAACAGTGGCTTGTCTGATTATTTTGGTATCTGTTTATATCTGGCGAGGTTTTAAATTGCACCAGACAATAGTAAGAAGTATTCAGTTTGCTGACCTTTTTTAATGCTGGTACCTTTTGCATATGTGAGGTTTTCTTCCTCTCAAGAGCTGTGTTATTCTTTATTTTGTTGGCCGCCACCTGTCTGAAGCAATCAGCCGCTTCTTTTCTCTTCCTCTGTACAAAAGGAAAATCCTGTCTTCCCATGGATGGTGGAAGGTAACAGGATAATCAGTTCAGCAGTGATCCTCTGATGTCATTGTGGGAGCCCTCTAAAAGCGGATTATCTGTGACCCAGATAAAATAATTAGAAATTACTTGGACACTTACAAATAACTGATCTACTAATCTCATTTCCAAAGTTAAAAAAGGCCTGTCTCTCAACGTAACACTAACAGATGTTTCAGTTAAACAGCATCCTTTGCAGAGACTAATCTGAACCCTAATTTTAAAGGATTACCTTTGATTGTTTTTTATTTCAAACACTAAACAGTTTGTGTTTTCATTTTTCCATATGTTCAAACAAAGTATTTATGTGGAATTAAAGAAATGTTCTTCATTTTTCCGCTGTAGTCCATCAAATATGATTTTATGTGATTTTTGTGTGTTAGTATTGTGGGCAAAAACTTTTCATTAAAATTATTTAGTAATTAACTTGTTTCTCTGGGGCAGAACTATGTAATGGATGGGCTTTTATAAATTTAATAGATACCACGTGGTCTTTGTGCAAGGTAGTGGATGTATTATCATAAACTAAGTGGACAGTGACTTTATTAATTTAATTAATGCTACCGGGGTTTCCTGTTAATTAACTGTTTGAATGGTGTACAGTGATATGCCAATATCCTGGTGCATCAGTACTGCGTGGATGTGTTAGAGAGAAATTTCCCTTTATTTGCTTTGGGGAGGATAGAGGGGAAATAATTTAACAGCTGGTGTTCAGCAGGCTGTCTGGTGCACAGTGTGATGCCTACCACAGAATTTTTTCTTCTCAGAAGTGTTTTAAAATGTTGATACTTGTTAAGTGCTATGTTTTATCATTGTTGCAGTGTTTCTCCTTTTCAACTTCAAGTAGCAAACTTACTTCACTAGGTATTGTTTGTTGCTCTTGTAAACTGATCCATCTCCACATGAATGTCTTGAACTTACTAATTCATATGTTTTACTTACTTTACTTAGTGTGACTGATACTTAGAGTGAGCATGTAGAAAGGAGTATTGTTCATTTTGCTTATGGCTTCTATTCAAAAGGACAAAACCTTCCTTTTAAGGAAATTGGAAAAGAGGGAAATTGTGCAAATTAATTTTCTGATATATTTATCCCAAAGGAATATTTTCAAGCAGTTGATTTTCTTTAGGAGTATCATTTCATTTAATAGTGTAATGCAAAAATGAAGTACAAACAATAAAAATGCCAGTGAAAAATTTAAAAATCTTTGTGTAACCAGTAAGTCAGATAGAATGTTACAGAGGTCGAAATGCAAAATAATGAGAATGTAACTGCAGTAATTCTGTTAATAAAATCAAAGACTTTTTAATTCTTTGCGTTTTTCATAGTGTTAATCCATTTCTGTTTTAATGCGCAGAGTGCACAAGTGATATAGTTGTGCTAAAATGTTTTTTGTCTTTAAAAATAAGTATCTTATATATTCAAATAATCTATTCAATACTATTTTGATTAGTGAAGTACTAAGTACTTTTCCTGTTTTTTCAAACATGGAAGAAATATAATCAAGGAACTATTAATCCTCATATTTCAGTTTAGCACAAAAGAAATTAGGATTTATAGGGGAAATTAGGATTCCTAGGCAAACATATTCTTTACCTGGCTATAATAAAGTGTAAGATACAAAGTAATTGTAGAGGGAGAGCAAAAGGTTTATAAACCGCAAGCCTAAGCAGTAATTTGAAATTAGAGATGTAACAGAAGATAAGTTCATGTTAACATTGTCTCTCTGTATCTTCCCTGTTATTTTTATCCCTACCCCTTTTCCTATCTCTACCTTTAATCCATGTCTAGGTAAATCTCCTATTAGAAGACTGCCTAAAGTGCTATAAATTAAATTGTCAGGAATTAATGATGTCCTGGTCTTTGAATGGGAGTTTGTTAACTGTGTCAAGTCTTTTGTATCTTTACCTTATGTTTCTCAACTAGATTAGCAATTTGTTTAACATTTTTAATGCATGTATCCTGACAGTCTTAAAGACCTATTTACCGTCAAAATTTTAGTTTATTTAAAAGAGCTCTTCCTTGGGCTATTTAAAATGTAAGAATAAATTTGAGTTAGAGTAGGAATATTTTTATTGAAATTAATTATTTGCAATTTTATTAAGGAAAAATGTATGTTAGAAAATTTAATCAAAGAGTTTTTATACTGTGCAGAGAGTAAAAAATATGCCAAAAAAATTCCCTGTTATCAGTGAAGGCAGAAGTCCTTCCTTTTACATCAGAGTTATTTTTCTAAATAAATTAATTACCTTTCACCAATTGAAAATAAGTATCTGTAATAATGATTTTTGGGTGTTCCGAGGGCTGAGTACCCTTTGTTTAAACATTATGTGTGAAATTTAGACATCAGACCATTAAAATGGCTTCTGTGCGAGGAAGGTCAACAGCTAGCCTTCCTAAGCATTTTTTTTCTTAATAGTTTTGTCCTAAGAAACTATATGTAAGTATCAAGAAAAATAATGTTTTGTCCTGTGTCTTGCTGTCATGCAGCTGTCTGCACCGAACATGGATTTGAAATAGACTGAAGATATCTGTATCATCATCTTTGTAGATGTGTACCTAATTTGTTATCAGATCTTTTCATTGAATCATTTTCTGATATCTGATAAATACATTGAAAGTATATTTGACTAAATTCTTCAGAGCATAGAGGAGTGTAGGAGTATTCCCTAGATCTAACGTAGTATAGCTTCATTTTTCATTATCACAGTTCTTTTATTCAAAGTTAAAACTGAACTAGTAATTTTCAGGCTGAACCTAACTGTAATTGATAAAATTAATCCTATTATCATATGTGAGAAATTTAGATTAAGAAAACAATGCTAAAAAGTGGCCAAATGTAAACCCACAATGTAATAAATGCCAAAAAGGAAAATTTCTGAAATATGAAGTATTCTTTCTATGAGACATTCAGCATCTTACATTCTTCAATGTCTCACCTGTCATTTACATACACACAACAGGGGTATGTTAGGTAGAAAGAATGAAAAAATATGTTGTTCAGATGAAGGATATGTTGCCTTTGCTTTTGGATAAAAGCAATGGCTATGAATTGAGGAAGGGTTGCAAGTTTTGTTTGTTTTTTCTCTTTCTGTTTTATCGTACTTTCCTGCCAATTCTTATATCCCGAGTATTTGAAAATACTATATTAAGAAAACATGACATAATGCTTACATTGTTCTATTGCACGTATTAGAGCTGTATTGATTACACATCACTTTAAGCAGACACTGAAGAAAAATTGAACCAGATATTGTGGCTGCGTGCTTTGGAGTTAGTCCTGTGAGTTACAAATTACAGCTTCTCCTTTGGAAAACATGAAGCAGTAAGAGGAAAACACTCTTTCCATATGCTTCTTGCATGATAAATCAGTTCATGATGAATCCCATACTATAGCACAGTTTGTTAAACAGTGCATGTTATCTTTTTAGAAAAACTGCTTTTTTTAGGCACCTGGTTATGCTAATTAAAATACAGATGTGAAAGGTATGTTCCTCTTAGTGCAACCAGTGCATGTGCATTCATTTGCAAGTGAACTTTGAGCTGGTCTGCAGAATTCAGTTGGTGCTCTTATACATGTCTCTCCGTTCCTCTGATAATAGTCTTAACTGTGGCAGTAGCTTACTTCACTGAGACAAGCTGCTCTTACAGACTTGTACCAAGTCCTCAAAGGAAAAAAAAACATTCCTCGTGTCCTGAGCAGAATTCCTTTTCCCTTTTCCTCTTGTTTTAAAGTGATGCATTGTTAATAGTTGCTGTGTTTGGTTCCTCTTAATTTATTTTGCCTTTCTCGCTAAGGTATGGGGCTTTTTCCTAGTTGCTTTAAGATGTTTATGAATGGGTGTGTATCTCTGAATAATCAAGTGTAGGAACAATAGTTGTTTCCAATCTGGATGATGACGTCGGGGGTCCAGATGACCCATCATGTGAAATTAATCAGTTGTGGGTTAGTCAATTTCATCTTTATGAAGTTGTAAATTTTATGAGAGATTTGGAGGTAGAGATCACTAGGATTCAATAGGTATGCCATGTCTGCTCATACCAAGTTATTTTTAACTTTTGGATGAGGGCCACTTGTAAAAGATTTTAACATGAGCATTAGCTGTGAGTCGGGGGGGTGGCTAGGCAGGGAGGGGAATTTTAGCAGAGTTCTATTTGTATTAATAGTAATCCAAGCTGATGGTAGATGCAGACAGCCAAAGCCTCTTAGGCTGAACACAGTAGTACTGATGTAGCAAAACCTTAGTATACGTCAAATGCATAATTAAGAGAGATGATATTCTGGTTGAAAGCCATTTGTGAGATGTGATAATGAACAGAACACCTTGTCAATCAGAAGCATAGTGGTTATTCTGGTTTTCCTGTCTCCAAAAGAAGAAAAATTTGTCTTATCTGAGAAGAAAGCCTTAAATAACAGGCCAAAACTCAGCTGTTGTCCTCTCATTTCCTTCCCGTCCTGTGTCTGGAGAGGCTACCAAGTTTCCTGGGGTGCTGCAAAGTTTCAGTTTCATATGAAAAGGTAAATTTGTTCGCTCTCAAATGAAAGAACATTTCAAATGAGCCCAGCATTTGAACACTGACAGCAGTGTTGTGGTAGGGAAGCTGTGAGGGCTGTTCGGTTTCTTAAGTTCAGTCACCAGCACTTGTTAAGCAACTAAGCTTCAGCGAGGTGTTTCCTCCCATTCCCTCCAGCCCTAGTTCACAGCTTCTAAAATTGGCTATAAAGATTTTCTATTCTGAGAAAGTATCCCAGAAGCAAAAGATTCACTACTTACTCCCAATTCCTTTCCTGTAGAGCAGAAGTATTCTAAAGTAGATGTTGGCATTGAGGAAGGAAGGAAAGGAAGGAAGGAAGGATTTCCTTTGACTTCCTCTCCAGCTAAAATCCTTTAGTATGTTTTAAGGATGTGGTAGCTTGACAGTCTTTTCTTACAGTCATTTTCTGCAGTTCTTGTTTTGGTGTTTTCACTTTGTTCATTAATTTAATGGGTTACATTTTTTGAGGGGAACAGACCCTGATGAATATCTTTCAGCTCTTGGTAACATGCCATGATAACAATTAAAAAGAAATACAACCTCCAGTTCCCATCCTGGAAGCTCCTCCAAAAATCTCAGATACAGTATTTTAGGGAGCAGTACAAAGTGTTAATGAATGAACAATGCAGAGAAGCAGCAAAAAGCCATACTAAAAATATTAGCTATGTTTCTTCTGCACCCAAAGCTGTCTTAAGGCTCCTTTTGTGAAATGGTAACATAAATCTTTAATAGCTAGAAATCAATTATAGTCTTGACTAGCACTCTACTGTTCTACAAAAAAATCATTAGCAATCATTGATTTCAAACATACTAATGTCATTTTGTACTACCAGGTAGACTGCTTTGATTTGACCAGAGGATGATTGCTAGAACTGGGTATTTTTGCAGTTATGGAAAGAGTCTCATGAAAATGCTGTTACAACTTCACCAAAGTGTCATGGAAGTAATACCTGTTTACTTAGTGCCTTTCGTTCAGAAAGCTGTCTGTGATTTTCTGTGGTCAGGGAGGGTGGTGCTTCTGCTAAAAGTTGGCAGCAGAACATTCCTTGGCTGCACAGTCTGGTTGCCCTGACAAGGAGAGTGGCTTGTGTCTTGCAAAGCTTTCCTGCCATCTGTGGCAGGTGAGGGGGCATATGCTAGACAGGCCTGTAAGGTGGAGGGGAGAAGCGGTTTATCTATGGGAATTGAAACAACAGGCAGTATTTACAGCCTGCTGTCTGCAGTCCTCTCAATATTGAGCCGTTGTTAAAAGCTGCCTAATGGTGGGGCCAGGATGGTGTGTGTAGTCTGCTGCGGGCATGCCTCCTCTGCACAAACAGGGAAGAACTTGTGCATCCTGGTGGGCTGGCGTGAGAAGAGGGAACTTCTCTCCTTCGCTGTAGCGCATCTGGAATTCAGCTGGGTAGGTCATGGGCAGAATTAAGATTTTTGCCGTTTAGCATGTGGTAAGGGATCCTGTTCCAAAACTCATCAGAGCTGGGAAGAGGATTTAGGACAAAATTTGGCAAGGCGAGTTGAGGCCACCCATCCTGGTGAAGTGGGGAAGCAGCTTCCCGTACATTATTTCACACTTGCATTTCACCCTTCCCCTTCAAAGCTTTATGAAAGATGGTGGCAGAATCCCAGCAGTGCCTGCATTGAAGTGGATGCGCTGATGTCTGGAACCCTCAAGGAACACAGTATGGTTTTATTGCTAGGTAGTGTTTCCAGATGACAATGAAGTCACAGCCTAATTAAACCACAGTCCTTGTGTAACTGTATGGCCGGGACAATAGAGACTAGCTCTCGGTTTCATTCAAACGCTAGTGTAATCTGACAGGTGCATTGTGCACATGCCTAAATCAATGAACAGTAAAGGGAAATATCAAGCTGGCATGAAAAGGAAATGGAACGATGAGAAGTATTTCAATTACTGTATTTTGGACCTCACGAGTGATTGTGGGACACAATGAACTATGAATGTGCATTGAAAACCACAATACTGCTGGAGTTTAAATTGAAGTGATACTTACAAAGCAAGCTTTTTTGTTAAATATGTAGTGCAAAAGTGAGAAAAAAAGTGCTGTTGTCGGTGGTTGTAAGTTTTGTTTGAGGATGATCTAAGCTTAAATTGATTTTTTAATTATAAAACTTTTTGATGCATTAATCATGTTCAGAAAAGTAGAGTATGAATTAAATTTTGTTCACTGCAGGGGTGCCTCTACTCTGCACATTATTTACTTTTTGTTACATTTTAAGAATAATTTTTATGTTTGGTATTTACCTGTAGCAACTATAGAAAATGATGGTGTATTCCTAATGGTGCTGTTTGCATTATAATACTCCTGAAGATAACTATTTTAAAACTTCTTAATAATTCCTGCTTTTTGAAATACTACATATGTTAATAGTTGCGTTTTACTAAATTTTCCTGTAGTTATCTCAGTGGTCTACTCCAAGTCTGGAATGGGTGCTTATGAAATGTATGGCAAGAGTATGCCTTATACACATAACTTCTAAATGCCCCATGAATTAATTGTTAAACCTGAATTAATTTTAGCTGTAATAAAGCTGCAAGGTTTTGTTGACATTCCGTGGTGTGTGCTGTCATAGTAAAACTACACAGTATAGTTGCACATCATGTTCGTAAAAATCATTTCTAGAACGAGTACATTTGTGCATGTTATCTCACAGCCGTTTAAAACTAATATTGGGTATGAGTAATATGTAACTGACTGGACTAATGCAAAAGCATTCTGTACTAAGAACTGATTCCCTGTTTTACTTAGTTGCTTTCATGACATTTTAACAGTTAGGATTGTAAATAAATACCTTCTCATTGTGTTTTCTCTTCAACAGGACACTACAAGTATAGAAAAAATGTCAAACTGTTGTGAAGACATGTAAGTGCTGTAAAATGTCTACATTTATTTTCTGAAAAGTTAAATGAGTAGCTGAGGGGGTTTTTAACTGAGAGAAAAAGGAAACTGAAGGCACTTTGTTAAGATTATTTTGCATGGTCCTGTGCTCTGTACTTCTTATCTCTAGCAGCAGCAGCTCACTACTCTTTTAAATTGGTTGTACAAAAAGTAGCCTCACGTTTTCCCTGCTCCTTCCCTGCCCAAAGCCAGTGGAACTATTATTTTCTTCCAAAAGTACAGATCAAAAGACGCTTTCTGCTGTGTCTTGACAAACATTTAATTGATTCTGAGGTACTTCTCTACTTCAGAAGTTACCTTTGGTTGTTTGACAATGCGGATAGTTTCTGTTCTGCAAAGTTAAGTCTCAGCTGCATGCCATAATGAAAGAAAAGTATTTGTGATGCTGGGACACAATTCATCAGAGCCCAATAATGGATCCCCAGCCAACCTGCATTGTTCTAGCTGACTGAAGTGCACCATGGGTGTCCTGTCTTTCACTAATAATGCTGTCTTCTGTAGATCGAAGCCCCGAAAGCCATGGCAGCAGACCTTCTCAGAAGTTTTTGGCACTCACTGGAAGATCCTGTGGTTTATTCCTTTCAGGCAGAGACAACCACTGCGAGTTCCCTACCACTTTGCCAGTCACATCTAAACAGATGGATGGTGGGCACAGATGGGTCCTCCATGCTGGATGTGCGTTACAGGTTTTATGATAGTAAGACTATGACAGTCTTCGAGTCAATTGAAATCCACCCACCAATCATAGGCATCACAATGTGCCCCAGGCTTTATTTTAATAGTAGTCTTGATTCTGTTCTTACATTAAGACAAGTTGTAGGTTTAATTTTAGGCATATTTACTGTCAGATTAATTTTCCAAAAGGATTTCTTTCATCTTTGAGATTAATAACAAACCCAAATGACTGGAATGCAGTCACACTTTATTTGTTTGATACTGGCTGTTTTGATTATTTTTTTTTTGGTAGGAAACACTGAAGTTTACATTGATTGTTAATTTTCCCACTAAGTGTCTTATTCTGCCTTGAATGTTTTTTTATTAGTAGGTCTGTTGAGATAGTATTCATGTCTTTTTTCTGCTACATGTGTTTAAAACTCCCTGATACTGCCATTTATTTATGATATGCAGCAGTAATCCTGCAGCACTGCACTATAAAAGGTAACATTTACAACTGAGACAGACTTCTTCCTAAAACTTTTTCAGAGAGGTTTTTATAAATACATATAAATGTATGTGTTTATATAAAGCAATCTTACATTTTACAGTTATCTTCTGCACAGATGTGATCTTAATGAAAAATATTCATGTCTTTATGTCAACAAAAGTGATGAAACGTTCCAGGGTAAAATATGCAGATAGAAAGCATGTTTTCCCTGTATCCCATGGATTTCTTTGCAATACTTCAACAGAGAAGTTGTATGGTGCAAATACTAGAAAGATTACTTTTTAAAATGAAGATTTAATTATTTGGCACAATGTACCATAAAGAAGAGTATATTGTCAATAAAGTTAGAAATTTTGTATTTACTTTTGTTTAGTCATGATTGGCTGGAACTGGTCTAAGTGTTTGTATATTGGAAATATATGTGAAAATATTTTAAAGTATTTATACATAAATACAGATATTTGCTACTAACATGTATATTAACTGGTTTAATGGGTGTAGATGGCATGTTGTGGGCCCTTAAACTGTTGGAAGTACTTAACCAAAGAAAGCATCCTTAAGATTAGATCTGCTAAAATGGCAAGTCCCAAAGTACTGGCTCTGCTTTGCTGTGTCTGGAAAAATTATGTAATTTGTTATAGCCCTATGTATATACAGCATTAGAGCTTTTTTTTTTGAAAGTTAAGTGAATTTTTATGAGATATTCACAGCTTCAGTGTTTTCTGTTATGCTGCTTACTGTGTTTGCTGTCTTAACAGGAGTAGGATCCACCTTAAATGACAGCCATGCAAAGCACAAAATCGAGATGTAATATACGTAGGTTGTGTTTGGAGGGAGTAATAGTTTATTTGTGAACAGTTCATTCAAAAAGAAGGGCTAGGTTTGTCATGGGTGGTATTCATAATGAACTTTTAGATCAGCTCTTTTAAAATCTTAACACAGCCACTGCCCATGTTGGGTCTCCCTTTATTGAATTAACGATTTTGATAATCCATTGAAAGTTCTAAAGCGCATCTTAAAAATAATTTTAATTTCAAACTTTTGCAAATTTCTAACATTTGAACCAACTTTACTTTCCCTCTCCTTTTAAAAATAGATGCAGTATTTTCGTCATTTAAATTTCAAGCCGTGTTCAACCATTTTTTTCACGGCATTTTCAGACATGAGTTTAAATTTTCTCTAAGATGGTATTGGCAGCATACCAAACAAAAGGAAGCTGGAGGAAAGTGGGTGGAAAGCCTGGAGCAGTGCTTGAAGTTAAAAAGAATGTGCCTGTACATTATAAGGTAATGGCTGTATTTTCTCTTTTTTAAAATAATTCCACTACTACAGTCTCAGTGAACACGTTGGGGTGCCAATATTTAAATCTGTTTAATGAGAAAAATAGTAGTTTTTTAAAAGTTTTTCATGCCAATCAGTTGTCACAGTTAGCAGCTCATACCGTTCTGAAGTTTAAGAAAGAGGATCAAAAAGTTAACTATTCTTGGTGCATTCGCTGCGGGGGAATATATTTACTCTTTCTGGTTTATGATGTCATTGCTTCAGTTAATTTAGCCATGCATGGAGAACCAAATCTGTAATGCAGAACATGCTTGATGGTAGGAGCCTTCATTGTAAACAGTATACTTAATTTTTGTACATGGTACACGGTGAAGTAATAGGACCCGCTTTGCGGGGATAAAAATCCGCAAGCCGCCCAAATGTCACGCTGTGCACTGTATCACAGTGTTCTCAAACAAGAGGGGCCGGGCATGAGGAACCAGTGCTGATGTGGCACATGCTGGGAGTAAACCATAGGTACAAACCTCCGCGAGTCATCACCCATGGGCTTGTGCCATGCCAGGGGGTGGTGCCCAGCTGCCCGCATCATTATGACGCGATGGGTGGTGTCAGGGAGCGAGAACTGCATGGTTTGGGTGCGGGTCCATGCTAGCCGTGGGTCTTGCTCTGCAGGACTAGAGTACATCTTAGATGAGAAGACCCTGCCTCAGGCCTGCCACAGGTCAAAGTGCACCGTGCCATGGATATTTAGAAAATCTTCAGAACCATTGGACTTTTCTTCCAAAAGATCAATTAGAAATTAAAAATTAAAACCCTGTACATTCTAAATTACTTAAATGTCCGAAAGAAGAACCTTCAGGCTGAAGTATCAGGTGTCCATTTAAGTAAATTATATACATGAAAATCTTGCCTGTTTCTCAAATGAAAATGGTGGTTTCACAGATTCACAATTTCTCAAATGTTTTCATATTGTGGCTTTTTTTGGTAAATGTATTTTTTCTCAGTCTCCCATTCATCCTTAATGTTAGGAATTAATATGTTATATGATTAAAGCAGTTACTTAATTTTTTATCCCATTTCTGAGTATGTGGAGAAAAGAAGGGAGAATTTGGAGAGGCTTCATTTTTAGGAGGCATTGAGCTTTAGTCTTTGCGTGACAGGCCTCTAGAAGTGTAAAAGTAATCAAAATATTTTTCTTAAAATCTTAGCCAATGACCCTGTCATGTTGTTAGTTTTTCAGAGTGATGTTTCTGAAACTGATTCACAGAGTTGTTCCAGCAGGAAGAGATCACGTAGACTTTTATGATCTAATTTGAAATCCTTTAAACCTTGAAATCCTTGAAATACTTTGAACCTTTACTTTGAAATCCCACTTCTTTCCCTCCAGCTTTCCTTCATGATTTTTTACTTTAGTAGAAACTGCACTTCTAAGGCTAGTTAGCGCTTGTCATTTTTATTAACTTAAAAAAATCTTAGAGGCAGTATTAATGAATTTCATCCTAATATAACATCAGAACTATATATGCTGTACTGAGCACTTAGCAATATTTGTTTTCCTGAGGGGTGCAAAGAAAAGTCAAAGCAGTAATGAAAAAAAACCTGAAAACATTTGAAATAGCTGGTTTATCTGCAGTATGGGGTAGCTGCTGGTAGGACTGAACAATACTGCTGTGCTATCTTCTCATAATATCAGATACTGAGACTTCATTTGAAAAATCTTCATGTCTAAAACAAAAAGATTCTACACTAATGTTTACCAACCTGTCCTCTGATCTGTTGGTTTGCAGGGCAGGTTCCAATGAACAGCTGGTAGAATAGTTGAGATACACAATCATTTTCAGTCTTGAGGAGGATTCACAAATAAGAAACTATCTAAGAACCAAGTGGCAGAACAGATTTTGAATCAGGCAGCTTCCTCCTGGGTTTGAATCTAAAGTGGGGTAATGTGAATGGAAGATTCATAGAAACACAGGGAAGACAGAGATGGGGCCAAAAGAATTGTTTTGATTTATTACCAAAGTTTACCAAATGAAGTTGAGATTGCAAAGAGCAGGAGTTAAATACGCATGCTGTCATTATATGATGTCTTTCAGTGCTGGTCTCACAGTTGTCTGGTTTTATGCAATAAATGATACTTTCCAGAAATTACGAATTCATGCTTTTTTTTGTGCTATAGCAGGCCATTGTATGCCCATGTAAGCAATGTAGTTGGCAAGACCAGGGTTTCTGCAGTACTGTGAAAGAGAAGCTTTTTCAAGTCAGCTTTGCACTCAGATAAAACATATGAATGAGTTTTCTGGTCACCTGAAATTGTGAGTTAATATAAAACACCTTATTTTGCACTGCATTATTTACTGTAGTTGGCCAGCCTTCCTGCCAGCAGTACATCACTTAGAACAGAGTATTCCTGTCAAATATTTGAGGATGCTGTCCCTTAGATGTATTATTTAACTTGGCTATCTCCACCCTTTGTCTTCATCACACATCAGTTTTGCTCCAGCTAACAAAGAAGAAGCTAATGTAGCTTTGTTGGAACAACATATCACAAAGACAGATGCTACTGACTGGCTCTTCTCAATATCCCAACAAGAATGCCTGCCTTAAAAGTGGGGGCTTTTGTGCAGTGGAGTCTTGATCTTTCTGCATAAAAACTGTCACTTATTCTACAGATATTCCCATCAATAATACTTTATCAGGACTTCTAAACTATTACTAAAATAAAATGTAAATGTACTTTCTGAAGAATTAAGAGTTGTGTAAAACAGTGTGGATCTTAATTAGTGCCATCTAGTACTTCTAATTCAGTCTGGTACTTCTACAGTTATGTTATGTGTGCAAGCATAATTGATTTTTCTTAGCATTGTGTATAAGAAATACACTTTCATTTATAGTCTTGTAACCGGTTGAAAGTTAGCTGTCAGAAGACAAAGGTACTGTTCTGGTTTTTGCACTTCAAGAAGTTACTAGCTTTTGTTTAGCCACAAAATCTCGTCTCTGATGTTAACCTCTTTGGACAAAGGTTTGAATCTAACAAAGTGATCCAGCAGCACTGTAGCTGTCCAGCAATGCCGGTAAAACTAATTGCAGACAGGTTTGTATATACTTAGCACAAGCCCAATGTATACACTGATCAGGGCCTGTCCCTTCTCAGTGAGACCATTTCCCTCTGAAAGAGTTTTTCTTTTCTGCCCTTAATGTAAGCTGCTGTTATTCACACCTGGTTGCCACTGCGTGGCTCTCTGTTAGCTCTTAACTAGGCTGAATGAGTAGTGGGCACATGTGCTTTTTCAATTCTCGTAGGCATCAACTTCTTACCTTCCAACTATCTATCAACATCAGATAAAGAGGTAGAGGCTCGCTTTATCACTCTTTGAGATTATTGCTTGGTGGCCCTTAGATTTTGTAGTGCTTTAGCTAGTGTTGGTCCTTAAAGGACCTTTGAAACAAGAGGTCCCAGATCTCTAGAAGCTTACTTTGCACTTTGTTTCAAGCAGATGAGTTGCTTAAGTGTGGATAACTTAATTTTCCTGCTGAGTAGTTGATTCTTGCAATTAATGGCATGATGAATTTTTTTGATTGAAAAAGAAGGAGTTAGACTGTAAAATAACCTCAGCTGGTGACACAAAAGTTGAAGCTGCAGGTAGCATCTCCTTCAAATCAGGTTGATGATGACTTCTCATTTGTCTCCAGATCTTTTGGCCAAACTACTTGCTGTTTGACACTCAGTATTTCAGGAATAGGTCTGCATGGTAGGAAGGGTCAATAGAGTGCAGATGAGAATGTTTTCAAGAAGCATTGTCTTGTCCTAGGAGGAAGTTCTGCTTTGTGAGCAATTACCATTGTGATTTATGTAAGGGATCAGACCTTTCATGGCTGTACTTGAGTCTCATTTACCCAGACAAAAGCATTTCTGTTGTCATGAATTCTCTACCATAGCAAAGTTACTACCTTGAATGAGTTCTGTTGATTCCTCTGCTCACTTTCAACTTTGATGGCTCTTCTCCTGTCTTCTCACTGAGTGCACAGCAGCATAGAGTAGTCCTGCCTGCAGTCATGTTCATTGTGTCTTGGCCAGAATAGACACTGGTAGACAAGCCTGGGAAGGTGTGAACATACCAAGAATTGGTTTGATTTAAAAAGAAATACAGTTTTTGATATGCAAATTCCCTTGTTCCATTTGGGTTGGGGTTGAGAGCAAGCAGTCAGTTGCTTAAGAGATTTCAAATCCGTTATGGATTCTGTACACTGAAATACACAGAAAGAAGTTGTCATACCTCTTTATGGTTTTCGGGGTTTTTTTCTGTAGTAAAGCACAGCTGGAGCTTTCTGTAACCTTAAGCATTGTGATGTATATAATTCAAGTTGGTTTTACTTTGTGGTTGACCAAGTCAGTATCTCCTGACCTAAGCCAGTACATGCAATGTTCTTGTGCTGCCACAGGTACATTTAGCAGCTGGAGATCAAGCTGCTTTTGTGTCAAAAAATAACTTTTTAAAATTGGTCCAGTTGCAAGACTTGAATTCTCACATACATGGAATTTCAAGAATAAATCTAATATCCTATGGATCAGTCTTTATTAACAGACGTAACAGTTTTAAAATTTGTGTTCTGAACTATTCTTCAGATAATCCTGATAATTTTTACTCATTACTTTATAAACACATGGTTAATAAAACACCAGGTAGGGTGTCATATGACAGATCACATTGTTATTCACATTCAGGAAATTTTAGGATAATCCAGGGTTCACGTTCACATTATCATGTTCAGGATAGAACAAATAATGATATTGATATGTCAACTGAAATACAGATGCAATCTTTTGCTTTACAGTCATTAGGAAATAATCTATGTAAAATACAATGCTAGAAATATCTGGCTATACAAATTACTAAAAATCTTCGATTAAGTGAATATACTTATTTGAAAATACACAAGCATTACAAAGCATGATTTCAGTGCTGTTTAAAATTATTTAAAATAGATGAAATGTGACAAATTCCTGCTTGGTATGCTGTTTATATCAAAATCTAATTACCATTGTTACTACTACACTGTGTCAGGCACCTCATTTTCATGTTGACTGTTTTATATATGTGGGTTTTAAGGTTAATAGTTTTAATAGTTACGAGTGCAGAAGATATACTGGGAGTTGTCTCCTGCATTAGCAGACAAATTATCTTGCATTAATAAGTTGAATCTAATTCTAAATATCAAGACTTCAAAACTGTCTGAGTGATGGTGAGTGGTGCTAGCAATTGCTTTTGGGAAGAATTAGTACTTCTGAATACTGTGTCTGTACCTAAACAACATACTGTGTGACTGAATACTTCAGAAAGCATTGGTCTTCACAAGCTTTTTGTACTGCTTTCTCAGTGGCTGAGGATTTGAACTCCAAGATTCATTGAAGTACTTGTATCTGTGAGCTGTGTTAGACCTAGGATTCAGTTCTGCTGAAATTGCTCAATCGTATCTTGTGTCTTGCCAAACTGTGGCAGAGTGATTAAAGTCAGTTATTGCAACAAAGGCCATCTGATTATCGCTTGTATAACTGTAAAAATAGTGCAGATTTACAGTAGAACACGTGCTTTTCAAGTTAGAAAATATGAAACCTAAATTGTAATTTATGTGTGTTTCTGGGTAAGTATTTCTATGCACATTCCAAAGACTGATATACTATAGATCACAGTGTAGTTTATAGATGGAAAATTATCACTCTGTCTCCTTAACAGCTTCAATCTAAGTGCCAGGTTGCAAAATAATACTGATTTTTGTAAATTAGCATTCTGAATTTTGACATAGTTGACACATGGGCATGTGATTGAATTTTACTGATTTGTTCTTTCTCTAATCTTGACTGTTTTCAAAGAATGTTGAATAGTGTTTATACTGGACTTGTTGAATATTAAGAGGTCTAACACAGGTTATGCCTGAATGGGTAATGTACGAGGTGAATGAGTAAGATCAAAACAGGGAAACTTTGGTATTCTTTTAATCAAATCTAAAAGTACAGGAGTATGTCCAGCTGAGAAACAATGTATTGTCTTTTATTTCTCTTTCTTTATTTTATTCATGTAATATTTCTGATTTTTCTATTTGGATTAAGTTACAGATTATTTTTTCATTCCTATTGAGATTTCTTATGTACTGTATTTTTTAGAAATCTTTTTAAATAAAAAAAATATCAAAGATGCTTTTGCTCTTCTGGATTTCATTTACATTGATTTGAAGCTGTGTAAATACTTTGTTAATATTTTACAAATATGTTTATAGATTTTCCTAATTCTTTTATAAGTTACTCCCATTACTCAATATTTTTTATTGTGACAAGATTAAGCTATGATCCCAAGTGATTGTTTTGGAAAACCGAGCTGTGAAAAATCGCTGACCAGTTAGTGAGGTACTTATTGTCTGAACTTTTTTTTGTTTGTTTTTAGGAGAAAACTGAGTGTTGGTGGAAGCACTGGAAACTTCCTTTGGAATACCTATTGGTGTAACAACACTAGCTACAGTATTGGTTAAATTTCTTGCCTAAATAATTAAATTATGTGTATGCAACTATATTGATTCATTAACAGACATACACCCCTACCTTTTTTTGTTTGTTTGTTTACTTTTTGCTCTTGCTATGTAAGGTAAAAGCAATCAAATCTCTAAACCATGCTAAACAGGGTACAAGCACAAGAGACCCACGCATCTTCTGGCATGTTTATGCCAAGACAGAGTTCACGGTTCTCTGTAACCCCTACCAGAGTAGGAGCTTCTGATGCAGATATAAATTAAAAGTTACATAAATTGCCATTTTTCTAATTGCAAAAACAGAGGTTTGGCTTGTATGTTTTTATGCAATGTACTAGATCATAATTCTTGGTAATGCTGTTTGAGAGTTAGATGGATCTGAATCATTAACTTCTGTGTACCTGTGAATTCATAGCAGATTTCAATGCAGAGGGGTTTCACGCATTTTGGTCTCTTTCAGCTGAGATATACTAGATTCAGACATGTAAAAAGAAGCACAGAGGTATTAGCAGCCAAGGAAAAATGTGGCAGAGAGGAATAAAATAGAAACTTCTGGGTGTGGTGTGAGCAGTAGTCTCAGCTATAAAAGAAGAAAAGGGAAGATTTTACACACCTGGGAAGATCCACTTCAAGAGTAGTAAACCAAAGAAAAAAGGCAGTGCTTATGCCTGCAAGGAAATGATTAAAATAGCTGAATTGTGGCACTTCATGAATAAGGGAGCACAAGCTACATGATGACAGTTTGTGGCACAAGGCTTGCGTCTTCTGTTTCAACCCAGGAAACAGATTCTAGTAATAACAGTAGTAAAAATCACTTCCATACTGATCCTTCCACAATAGTTTAAAACCAACCTGTAAAATGCTCTGTGTATATTCCAGAAAAAGCTGTTCTTGCCTGCTGCCAACAGTTTCAGTTTCTCTTGTTTGAGATTTCAATGGGCCTCTTTTCCACACATAGTCATTTCAAATCTGGTTGATGTCCGCTATGAAATTTATTTAGTTTGGTATTTACAAATCAGATACAACTGACTGACGTGAATGCGTGCCTTCTTTCTGCTGTGTGGAAATGGAGATCTATTGCTGCTTGCCCATAAAAATAATTATAATATGTACACTGCAGTATTTTTAGTGCCTAAAGTTCCTGGAAGCATTTCTTGATGTGTTTTGTCCTTTTATAAACTGAATGAAACAAAGTATTCAACATTACTTTAAGTCTATAAATTCATTTTAAGAGGCTGCCAGGTAGTGCTGATGAACAAATGCATGCAAACACTGCTGTAGGCTGACCAATTACGCATATAAGCTGCAATTATATTAGTGTGCAAAGGCAGTTGGAGGGAAAATTGAACCCTGTGGACATCCAGCTGAGTAAACAGGCTTGAGGAAGGATGGAGGATGTGTTAGTCTGAATAAAATACAGCTAAGCTAATTTGATAAAAAACAGACACGAATTTTTATCAGTCACAGCACATTCTTTGTACATCCTCTAGTTTCACAATATTTTTCTCATTAGACTTCCCTTCTCAAAACATTCCCTTTGCTGAAGGTTAGAATCAGACCATGTAGCAGCAGGCTTTGTACGCTGTATTTCAGTCACACAGAGCTGAACGTAAAATGAACAGGACAGGTGCTGTTGAGGAATAGCTACTCTTTCAAGCCTAAGTAATGATTTATCACCAAATATAACATGATCTTGCTGTTTAGGATATACTCCATAACCTCACTTTTTTGTTCCATGAAGCTGGGACTTTCCGGTAGCCAAAAGGAAGTCAGAAAAATCAGAAAATAACTTCCCTCCTTTTTCCTGCTTCATTAAAAAAGTAATGATTTGTCTTATGAAGAGAAAGTCAGTTTGAGTGTATTTTAACAATACAATGAATAATACGCTTGTCAGAAAATTTTACACTGCAGCTCTCTGATAGCAGCATCTGATTTAAATGAACAAGGGAGAACCAATCAAAAAAAGTACATCTCCCCGACACGGACTTTAAGTAAAAATGCAAATATGCTTTTTGCCTTGAGTTAAACACTAAATGCAAGTAATTTCTGCAAGTCCCATTGCACACATTACCTTTCTACATACTGTGGGTAATTAAGTTCGACTTACTATCCTAATGTTGATCACTTCTCTAAATCAGACTTTCCCTACAACATTCAGGGTTGAGAAGTCTGACCAGGGAGTCTTACATTCGTTTTGGCTGGGCTTCCTAAAGACCAAGATTTCTCCAGGCTATGAGTTAATACTCAACAATCTGATGGATGTGTAAATATCTTAGAGTATAATTTTCCACAATACTCATGCAAATAAGTAGCCAAGTGTATAATTTTAGAAGTATCATAACTGAAGGACACATAGAACTGGAGTGTAACTTACCTCTGGTAAGGCACAAAGGGAACCCACGTGTGAGAGATTTCATCAACTAAGCTATCCCAGAAGTATTTCTGCCTTGCGGATTTTTGCTTTTTAAAAATATATTTTTTATCTAATCTGGGGCCATAAAATTTATGCCATCTATGCAGAAGCATAAAATTTCAAAATGATATTCTGGGAAAATGGAATCCCACCTTTTTAAGTCCCTTTGGAAGTGCTGTTAATAAACAAAAATAACCCTATTCCAAAGCAAAAGATCTCCTATATTTTTGGAATGGCTTTATCTTCTGAGGTACTCTTCTTCATATGTGACTGCAGAAAGGCAGATGTTGGTGAAGACAGGTACATATTTACTTATTATTTTTTAATTCCTGAATGTTTCTTTTAATGTGCAAATTATAGCTGTCAAACTTCCATCTTCCTGAACTTCTGTCATTCTTCATGTCTTGTTTTCTTTTTAGAATTGACAGATGCTTGAATAACTGCATGGATATCTTTAATTAATCTTTTTATATTTCACTGTGTTAAAAAAAACTTTTGAAGCCTAGAAAAAAAATTTCAAATACTGTAATTGCAGAATAACTTTTCCCAATTTATTCACTTCATATAATGTCATTATTGTTCTCAGACAGTAAAATCAGAAATTATTGGAGTGTTTTAAGAAAGGACGTTCCATAAAACATACGTGATGTCTGTAGTGATTGCTAAGTAAAAAGGGGAGAGGACTGCTAGGGAAGATAAATCTTGCTTTGAAGAGAAAGGCAGAGCTTTTATCTGGAGAAAGCACATTGTGCACCTGCAAAGAGGGGAATAGTGGAAGCCTTGTACCCCCAGCTTTACTGGCAACTGTCATGCTAACTGTAGGTAAGGAATTGGAATGGAATATAAATATAAATATAAATATAAATATAAACAGAAATAGAAATAGAAATAGAAAAAAGACTAGACTAGACTAGAATACAATTATAAATTAATAGAATAGAAAAGAGCTAGAAATAAGTAGAATAGAAATGGATGGATTAGAACAGAACAGAATAGAATTTAGGATAGGATGGGATGGGATGGGATAGGATAGGATAGGATAGGATAGGATAGACTATTCTAAAGTGGCAGGAGGAGTCTTTGTGTAAGAGAACATAAAGAACAATTTGTGTGGGCAGTAAATGGGAAGTTTGCTGGTAGGTTTGGCAGGGTCTGGCTGGCAGGTACACACATCCCACCAGCAGAAAGGTAAACTGTCATGAAGGAGTGACCTTTCAGGGAGTAAATTCTGTGCTCAAGTGCAGCAGCCTACAACATGAAGGAGTAAACAGTATCACCTGAACGCACTCGCCAGCTCTTTTTTTCCAACAGTTGCATACATAAGAATGTTTAAAGAGGCGAGGAAGGAGCTATCTTGTGTTAATAATTATGCAGGATTTCATATTTTAGCTTACATACACCCAAAAAACTTTCAAGTAGCGCGTAAGTGTGCTGTTTCACACACACTGAGTGGAATATAGCAATCTCAGAAGACAAAAAGAGAAGTTTGATTAGTGTACTGTGACACATATTTATTGCTGAGAAGTAGTCTTTCTCCAAATACTTCATTTATACTCCTTTACTGACAGAAATGTTAGTTAGTTGTATCATAGTTTGGTGATATGGGGAGAGAAGAGAAAATGTGGAAATCAGTCATAGTACAGACAACTGGTTTTCAGAGACAACTGTAAAATTTCTACTCTCTTTCCGATTGTTTTTCCTTTCAAGAGCTCAGGCTGGTGGACCAATAACCTAGAGTGCATCCATTCAAACATCAAAGCCACATTTGTAGTGTTTTGCAGAGCTTTCTGGAAATAACTTTTTATAATCTTCACTCATCTGTCACAACAGATGCATAAATGCATTGCAAATTCAAGATCTTAACCTGGCTTATGAAAAATAAACAATATAATTTGATTCAGCTTCTCTGCGGTCTTCTAGAGGAGCGTTCTTGAAGGTGCCAAGAAACTGGAAATCCATCACTTACCTTGGTAGCCTAGTCCTTCAGTTAATCGCTGTTTTCCATTCCCAGTTTTTCACTGTCCTCTTTTCCAACTTCAAGCTTTTCCTTTGAATGTATTGGACTTACACTTTTTAAAAATAAAGTGAAGTTGCCTTTTAGTCATATATTTATTTGATAAACTAAGTGAATGCACACTTACCGTCTTGGTGCAGGGCATTGCTGAATAAGCAGTTTTATTGCCTTGTGATGGCATTTGAACAAAAGTTGCAAATACAGACATGATATTTCATTAAGAGCTTTACTGTGGTCAGTGCCACCCACAGAAGTAAAATCCTTTGCCTATTTTAGGCTAATTATTCACTCAACCATTGTATTAGTCTTTTTGCTGCAACACCATTCTGGGATTTTGCCCACTACATTTCTAAATTCAAGGCATGGTGCCCGAGACTTAGTTGCGTTCTTTGTTCGGGTATGTAACTTTGCATTTAGCTCTAAAAAGGTGAATTCTTTTGAATTAAGTCCACCTTACCTGTATCTGCCTTTTCTTTACCACTGTGCTCAACAAATTCTACCAGCAAATTATTTTTTTTTAGAATGTGTTAGTTCATGTGTTTGATTATATGAATCCTGATACTGCTTATTACGAGGCCACACCAGCACTATCCTCGTTCAGCTATGATTCCTTATTGACAGCTACTTTTTGTGATCCATTAGCCTGGCTTTAAACTAGTACTGATGCTGAGAAACTATTAGGAGAAGGCAGTACAGAGTATCTCCCAAAATATAAGCAGATAAGAACTATGCAATGATCTTTGTTACAAATCTTTTATTCTCATCTGATAAGGAAACTAGGCCTGTAAATGCTTGTATTTATGTTCCTGATTAGTTTAGAAAAAGTGCTATAATGAATCCTTTCATTTGTGATTAATTGAATCACCCTTTCCTCTTATTTTTTTTTGGTATTAAAGTCAGCCTGTGACCACCCAGGCTCACTCTGCCATTGCTCTTTGGTGCTGCCACTCTTCAGTTTCCTGGTGCTTTGTTGCTGCTTAAAATCAACAGGTCAGCAAACTTCATCTGCAACGTTTTACAGACATTTGCTTGAAAATTATTTAGCGTGCCAGCATTCAAACTGTGGTTAGGTATTAGCATTTGTTTTAATCACTGATAAACTCTCTGCTCTTTGTGCCAGTGGTCAGCCCTTTGGGTCAGTCCCAAGGGACTGCAGGTTTTGGAGGCCCGGCGCCACATTGCCTAGAAAGAGAGAAAAGTGATGAGTGAGACCAGTACTTTTAGCTATTACAGATGCCTTAGGGTGGCAGGGCTAATGGGATGGGGCCAGCAAGTTCAACATCGCTTTTATGGGATACAACCCCTTTTCTGGATCAGCAGCTGGAAGTCAGGCATGGTAGTGGGAGCACCTAGAAATGACAGAATTTGAGATACTGGCATCACTCCTCGATGCTCCCATTCCTCTGGCTGAGGGCAATATCCATGATGCTGTGCAGTCCCAGCTCATCTCAGAAATGTATGCATCAGGTCCCCTGATGTGCAGTACTTGCATTAAGCATGCTTTATTGTTAATGGTACTATCTGAGTTACTGCATGCTGAACACATTTCAAATACTGTCCCTTCCCTTACACTGTATTACCCAGGTCACAGAAGATGGATAATCCACTTCAGAAGAAACAGCCATATCTCACAGGTCAGATAAGTACTTCAGGCTGCCTAACATCCAAGGCTGCATGGGTGACTAGAATTTGAAGTATAATACATAGTTTTCAGCTCATGCTGATAAACTTTTTGGATATACCAACGATGAACATCTGGACCAAGGAGGAAGATCATATAAGAAACTGCGTTTAGTTTTCTGCCTTTTAATTCAGATTAAAATAAAGAGAAAATTAACAGATGAGCATGCCTAGGTGATCATGTTGATATTTAAATTTGTTTTTTTTTCAAATATTGGTGTTTTATGTATATACCTTTAACATAGGAACTAGTTGTAGGGAAATTGAAGACACCTTTCTGCATCCAATCTGGCTACTCTAAACAGTTGCATAATTCAGAGCATATTTCTACAAAAAAACCCATACATGCATCATGTGTACATGTGGGCAAGAATTCTGGTGATTCATCACTAACAGCCAGGACAGGAAATTTTAATCTTATGTGTCATCACTCACCAGTATACAACATCTTCAGCAAACAGAGAGAGTAAGAATTCTTTGGGCAAGGCCTTAAGGACCAGCTGTTCAGGTTTACTTCAAGGTATTAAACCCCAGCACAAAACAATCAGGTTGTGGTTTCCCTGTCCTCCTGTCTTAATACTCCCAGAACACAACAGCCAAGAATTTATTTTTTATTAGACTAGCCAAATGATGTCGCACTCTGATAACTCTGGAAATACAGTCTTACAGGGACAAATACAATAGGTGCTATTTTCATCTCCTTGGATAGGGAGAAGATACAGCAGCATGTATGGACTGGGAAAGGAGATGCAATGCATATTCCACCACTCCAATTGTTCTTTATTTTACATCTTGAAGAGTCGGGAACCTCATTTGGGAAATTAAGTCTGTTTTTTTAACCCAGTATTGGTTTTGGGTGGAGGAAATTACAGCCCTGTCAGTCACAGCACAGTGGGCAGGGACGGGGCTGTGGAGGAGCCTGTGCATGGCCGTGTGGCTCTGAGACCATTCTGCCTACTTGCTTGCTCTTTTGGACGGACAGAGAGTTGGTGCTATCCCCATACCTCAGAGGAGCATCTCCGTGCAGGTGGCAGAGGGCCTTGTGAAGTCAGGGATAAATTTTGTCACTGCCACAATAACTACAGAGGAAGCAGCTGGGCGGTGAGGCATGGCAGAGCTGTCTTCTGTGCCGGTAACGGGGAGGGAGTGGAATATGCGGTGGAAGTAGTGCAGGTGGGAATTGTTCTCCCTGTAGGAAGGTTGGCCACTGGTCCGATTCCTCAGGTGACATACCTCAGCAGGAGTATCTCTTTTCTCTGGCAGACTCTGTAAACTCCTCTCAGGCCAAAGGACTCTTAAGTTTTGTCACTTGAAACAAATGCTTGATGTCAGATGAAACTCAAGCACTTCACATTTCTGTCATCTTCCCATTAGGCAGCAGCTTGGCAGACAAGCGAGAGTTGGTAACTGAAGGATTGTACAGTCCCTTCTAAAAGAGCTGCTTTTCTGAAAGATTCACATACAATCTGAACCAAGAAATCCTAACACATTTTTGCTGATGTTCTACTGAGCATCTAGATGAAGAAGTCCTACAGGGTCAATTCAGCAACCTCTATAGCTTCTTGATAAAAAATAAAGGAGAAGGAATATGACCATGTGACCATCACACACCTTTTTATTGAGAACTTAGACTTTCTTTGGCATCTCAGCAGCATAATGTCTCCCTGACCATCTACAACTTTACCTGCAACTTTCCTGGGTAAAGATACATCTGAACTCCAGTAAGTGAGTCTGAGGAGGTGCACACACTGAATTAAATGAAGATTTTTTCAGGACCTGATTTATGACTGTTCAATGAACTCAGAATGCTATTGAATACCTATTTTTGTGCTGGTTAGCTCTAGATGGAAAGTACAAGCAATAGGCTTTTACATGAGAAAATGACAGCTTAAATTTTACTTTTTTTACAGGGAATGTTTGTTTTGGAAGAATTTTTCAACACAGTGTTTTTCACATTTTAAAATCAATGCCATTTCACTCCATTTTCTCATTCAGAGTGACTTTCTGCTCAATATTTTTTTAAATCTCAACTTAGGCACAGGTCTGCTGTTGGCAAACTGGTTCTGAAATGACATTTTTGCAGCCCACAGACCTCACGTTGCCAAAATCAATTATATTAAATAGTACTGCAACCCTGCTTGTGTTATTTCAGTAAGCCTTTAGATTCACTATCACTAGTGCTCCCTGTCTGATTGTTAGTTTGTCTCCAGTGGTATCCATGGGGTATGAAAGTCAATACTTAGTGCCACAGGATAGCTTTGTTATGTTAGCAGCAGGCCACAATGAAATATGTTAAAACTATTTATATGTAAAAACTGTTTATAGGTAAACACAGGGGTCTTCTTGTCACTACATTCATTTTCAAGTACTAGCACTTCTGGTGAAAAAAAAAGTAATATTCACTCAGTTATTTGTAAGGAAGAAAGCTGTTAAAAATAATGCATCTATATCCACTAACCTTTAAAATGACCCATTATTACGAAAGGAGTAACATTTCATCTCTAATCAGTCAAAAGTAAAGGGAGATGATATACTACCACTCAAGTAAGAAATTTATTTGTATGAGGAAATAATTTTATATTTAAAGTGATGAATAGCCATAAAGGTGGTGAGACATCGAAAACTGGTAGGAATGCCATTACTTCACACAAGGGCTAGATTAGGATCACAGTCTACTTCAGCAGGTCAGGAAGCAAGTAGCAAATGTTCAACCCATTGTAACAGAGTTGTTTGAAATCACCTGCCTAAAGCCCAAGAACTGGCAAAGAGGGATCTCAAAAAGTGAAGCATCTTGTCCATCTCATTTTTATTTTTGTGTTTGAAACAAGAGTTCTGGTTATACATTTCAACTGAGGACAAATATGTTACCAAAAACTTTGTATCAGTGATGTTGGCTCTTGCACTCTTCCCTGCAGTATGTAAGAAAGAATAAAGTGCATCATTGCACAAAAGGTTTTGATAAATCCTTCCCAAAACATGGCAGAAAGGTGTGTAGGCTAGCCATATATTCATAACCAATGTAAAAGTACATATGGACAGGTGATGGAGGAGCCAACAAGGTGAGGTGTGCTGCTGGACCTTGTACTAACAAAGAACAAAGGACTGGTTGAGGATGTGAAGACTGGCAGCAGCCTTAGCTGCAGTGACCATGAAATGGTGAAGTTCAGGATCCTGCATGGAGGATGCAGGACTTCAGGAGAACTAACTGGCCTCTTCAAGGATCTACTTGTAGAAGTCTGAGGGGTTAGGGCTCTAGAAGGTAAGGGGGTCCAAGACAGATGGTTAATATTCAAGCATCACTTCCTCCAAGAATCAGTGCATCCCTGTAAGTAGAAAATCAAGCAAAGAAGTAAGACCTGCATGGATGAGCAAGAAGCTTCTGCACCTCAAACAGAAGAAAAAATTTATGGAATCCAGAAAAAGAGATAGGCCACTTGGGAGGAATATAGGAATGTTATCAGAGTATGCAAGGATGCAGTGAGGAAGGGTAAGGTCCATTTAGAATTCTATCTGGTGAGGGATGTCAAGAATAATGAAAAAGGCTTCTTCAAGTATATCAGTAACAAAAGGAAGATTGAAGGAAATGTGGGCCTGCTGCTGAATGCGTTTGGTGACAAAAGACACAGAGAAGGCAGTTACTGAATGCCTTCTTTGCTGCAGTCTTCATTGTCAAGGCCGGCCCTCAGGAATACCAGACCCTGGAGGCAAGAGAAGAAATGTGAAGAAAGACCGTCCCTTGATTGAGGAGGACTGGGTCAGAGATCATTTAGGCAAACTGACACCCCCAAATCCATGGACCCTGGTGGGATGCACCCCCAAGTGCTGAGGAAGCTGGCAGATGTTATTGCTAAACTGCTCTCCATCATCTTTCAAAGGTCATAGAGGACAGGAGAAGTGCCTGAGGACTGGAGGAAAGCCAATGTCACTCCAGTCTTCAAAAAGGGTGAGGAGGAGGACCCAGGAAACTACAGGCCGGTCAGCCTCACCTCCATCCCTGGAAAGACATAGCTTGCTGTTCTCTGTTACAGCTTACTGTTCCGTGCTCCATTGGGGCATGGAAAGATGATTAATGAAAAGAAATTAAGCTAGTTTCTCCTAACGCTGGTTGCTGAGCTCCCTGTGAGCTGCTAGTTCACTGTGTTTGTTGTTGCCTGCAGGTCTGGGGTATGTAGCAGAGCATTTGTCAGTTTGTTGGATTACTTCATGCTCTACCCACAGCATGATAAACTTTATCTTGTAAAACTGGATAAAACTGGACAAAAGGAAGACACAGACACACAAGAATATGAAAAAAAAACAGGTAGGCCAAAAGTTGTATCAAATCACAATAGTATTGTACCACACATTGCTAACATTCAGCACATATGGATGGGTACCTAAATCACATGGCTGTAGTCACACGGATACTGAAAACTCTCACTCCAGCTAGTGCTTGTGTTTGGATAACTCAAGCCTCCCCTCTGGCACAAGACAGATACCAGTTTGAGGTCCAATGATCCTGCAATTAGTCCTGCACTGAAACTCCAGGCAAAATGCATCTGCATTGACCCTTGCCCACTTGGCTTGCCTACTGCAGGCTCCAGCCCAAGGAATGATGGTCTAAAATCAGCATGTCTGCTAGGACAGTACCAACCTATCAGCTGCTGACCCGAACTGAGCAGCAGAGAATGTGTTGGCGCCCACCCCATTGAAGGGAGGATCATGGCAAGTGCAAACCTTCTAACAACTGGACAGACACTCCAGCACAAAAAGACCTGCTAAGTCATCTTGAGCAAAATTTGTATACAGACATTGCTCCTATACCTTCTGCGTGGGACTAATAGTGGTGATCTACAGGAGGACCAAAGAGGCACCATCCTTATGCTGAGGAAGGCATATGCTCAGTTCCTGAGTATCACCATCTCAGCAACTGTCTGCAGCAGTAAAGACTCAGTGCTGAGGATAATGCTGAACACTTTCTAAAAGCCTCCTGTGCTTCCTGCCTTTCTGCAGCTAGGAACTCATCTGGGTAGTGCATTAGCATCCATCACAGGGTGGTACTGGGCCTGGCTCAGCACTGTGCTGAGTGAAGTCAGAAGTCTTGCCTAGTGTCTGGAGGGGATTAGGATTGCTACCAGACAAGATTAGGAGGATCCCTTTTGCTGGAAAATGCTGTCAAGAATATCAGTCAAGGGAGTTAGCAGGAAATGGAGCTCCTAGATCTTTCATATATGACATTTTCTTCCAGCTCTGGCCTGTTCTCCCCTTTTTCTCACCTTTCTTGTGCATTATAACAGGGTGAAATCAATTGCAGGTATGGAATGATGTCAAACACTACATACAGTTTAACCCCCACCTCTGTAGTTTTCTCTTTACAAGCAAATCAGGCTTTCACACTGTGAACTGCAGAAGGATGTGAAAGAGCATGTGAAAGAGCTCATCATGGGGAAACCATTAACCATTACTACCCAAGCAGCCAGATGGAATGAAGATAATAACGTCTTACTCAGAGATAAGCCAGTAGCTACGCTGATACTCCTGGGTTTTCTCAGCAACAGAGATGATGCCCCTAAAACCAAGCAGACTATTATCTGTGCCTCATGTCTAACTAATAACAAACCCATTTTATGTCATTTCAGCAAAATCATTGGAATGAAATACAGAAACTAGGTACAAATATTCTTGGAAGAAACCAGCTGGAACAGTGACTTCCCCTTTCTCTGCCTTTTGTTTCCTGAGTTTTGTTTCATCAAGTAAACTGATGGAGACTGTATTCCCTGCTCTAGCTGTGCCCTTTCCAGTCCCTGACCAGTGCTTAAACCAAGGCACCTGCCATGCCCAGACCTTCTGCCCTGGGAGCACTGAGCATTTGCTTTCAGAGCCTGGAGCTGGTGTTCAACCACATGGGATTATCCTTGTCCCTCAGCCAGCTGCTCATCATATTCTTCACATCCCAAGTATGGTTTGCCATACCAAGACATTACCTGGCTAAGGAAAAATGATTGCTAGTCCTGAATCAACCGCCACATCTCGTTATCCAAGAATAAGTAGCCCTTGCACCTAACCACCTAATATAAAAAAATCAGCCTACTCAACGTACTTGTTGACTATGGATTCAGGGTCAGACCTGCTTGCTTTGGGAGAGTGACCCCAGAAGCACACACACCAAATCACAAAATCAGTAGCAAAGTTCTTAAGCCTATCAAACTGGGAGCAAAATGTTGCCACCTCTGAGTGGTTACAACCAAAGGGCACACCTGAGTTAAAAGGGAAGAAAAGGCAGTGAATGTCTTGGAGCTAGCCTCCCCTCATATCAAACCACCACGTACACTAAATGTAGAAAGATGTGTCAGGAACAAATAAAGCTGTGAAAATGAATGCAAAATGGAACTAAAGTTCAATAGGAATGCATCAAAGGAAGAAGAAAATCTCTCAACCTACTGTTTTTTCTGAGATAACTGATTTCCAAGACATACGAAATAAAGGAAAACCGTCTAGACTTTGCTATAGCACTTCACATGGCCAGTAATAAGCTGAGCTATGCTGGAGAAGTCAAGAGCTGATCAAAAATTGTGACATGTGCAAGAAATGGGACAGAGCTAGCTGGGAGAACAGCAGCAGCTGTGCCAATGGGGAGCTGATATGAGCATGTATGATTTCTGAATAGGACAAGCGGCATGAGGTGGGTGCTGGCTTTGAGGGCCAACAGCATCCCTGACACCCCTGCCCATCTTGGATGGACTTGGCATGGCTGTGAGGGCCCAGCATGATGCTGCTGTCTTCAGGGACAGTTGTGCAAAAGGGACAGCTATTCAGTGAAATTGCTGCCAAGGGATGCATTTGGCTGCCAAAGCTTTATTGCTTTTGGTGCCCTAGGAAAGGGTAGCCTTGCTCTTTTTTTGCTTTTGGCCAAATTTGCAGCGAAGTCTGGGGGAAGGGCACTGATTTCCCTAGAGCTCTCTCATTGTACTGTTGTTCATGCCAGTGCACAGTGAGCACCAACCAGTGCTTTGGTCCTGGCAGATAAGGCTGTTTCGGCAGGCCCTGAACTGGAGATGTGCTGTAAGCAAAGTGCTTGCTCCACATCCAGTTACAAAAGTGCAGTGTATTTGATGAAGCCTATCAGTATGCCCCTCTCTTCAAAGAGAAGATTAAAAGAATCCATCCCTTCTTCTAAGGAGATTGTGAACAAGCAGCATAATGACTTCCATTTATTACTGGGCTTCTTAGTATTGAATCTCTGGGGATACAATTCAGATTTCTATGATTCTCGCATGGCTCATAGGGATGAAATCCAATCCACAAATGAGATGTATGGAGTATTATCCTGTACTGAACACTAACAGCCACCCTCCTCATGAAACAGGGCACTTAGTGAATAAAGAACACTTGTGTGAGACACACAGTTCTTGAATATCAAACAATTTTTTTCTTGAAAATGGCAAGTGTAACTCCACCTCCATCTCTGAATAATGGTTTTCCTTTGGGGACATTTTTTAGAAGTGAAAAAAAGTCACACACTGCATTTCATAAACTGAAACATAAAATAAATTTAACAGAATGCTAGAATTTTAGCATTTCAATGTATTGTGCATGGGTTCCATTATTCTGCGTTAATTCTTTCCATGAAAATAATGCAAATGAAGTGTTTTCTGAGGCTGGTTGAGAACATACAATTGAACCTTCTAGATTTAGGCATGTCTCCACCACTGGCTGTCTCCTGCGCAAACTGCAAGTTATCATAGAATACAAGTGTACACACAAGCTGCAGCAGTTCTGTGGATTTACTGAAATTACACCTTCATTAGTTTTTTGAGTTAACCCATCATATCTCCTTCTGAGTTTGACCAATATGTACTTTCAAAAACAGTAGTTTTCACCTGTCATACCTGCTTTGTGAGTCAGCACTCAGCATTTATTACTTCAAAAAGTTACTTACAAAAAATAGTTTAGCATTATTTTCTTTCCTGAATGTCATCAGCCTGGGAACTGAGACTCTAGCCTTTTGGAAGCCAGCTAGTCCACCTCCAGGTGGCACCTGTGACCCTCCATTTTCTGCCTGTCCCAAAAAGTGCTGTGCTTGGCCTGGAAGGCTACGAGGTACTCATGATGGGAGCAAAAGGAGGGATGTTGGAAAGACGTTACCAGTCAGCCTTCTCATTAGGCTTCTTCGTTACTTTCAGTGAAGCTGCCACTGCTGCCGGTGGCTTCTCTCAGCCAGGACCATTTGTGACAACTATGGAGCTCTCCACATTGCTGGTGGTACCCTGCCACTTCTTGAGCACCCTGTAGCTCCAGAAGAGAGGAAGTGTGCCTACTGACAAGAAAGAAATTGCTAAGTAGGAAGTGTCTGGTTATAAAATGC
The DNA here is from genome assembly GCF_023634155.1 of Falco peregrinus. Lineage (NCBI taxonomy): Eukaryota > Metazoa > Chordata > Aves > Falconiformes > Falconidae > Falco > Falco peregrinus. The sequence goes on from NC_073739.1 coordinate 50,873,992, forward strand.
CCAGTAAAGAACTTGACAAGAATGCTGGCTCTCATCACTCTGGCAGTCAGCAAAGATGTTTCTCAGGCAAACACTGCCATGGTTTGATTATTTTTTATTAAAACAAACAAACAAACAAACAAAACCCCAAACCCCCCACCTTATTTGTCTCTTTCTTTACTAATGTAAAATAGGAAAAAATATAAAGGCTAAGTGAGGTTAATGGCAATTATTCACCACCACCACCACTGCCACATTATGAAGTAATCATAAAATCTATAGTTTCCAGAGGACAATATTTGAAATTTAAATTGTCCAGAGGACATAGTTGAAAGCAGTGGATTATCAGGCTTCTGCAGCCATGTACTGCTCCCTTAATATAAATGAAAAATTTCATAAGTGCCATAAATGACTTTTCTGTGTGAGTTCGTTAGAATGGGCTCTGTAGGTGCCGATGAAAATATTTATTAGAAAACAGCAGGTGAAAGAGGAAAAGTACATGCTGAGGGGCAGCTTGTCAAAGTCTCCCAAGAGGTGTCAGACTCTGGAGACCAGCAGTCCTTTTGGGTTCCCAAAGGCTGAGGCAGGGCTGTGCATGCACCTGGTGAAACTGGAGGGGCTTCCCAAACACTGGCCTGAAAGCCTCTGGTGCACCAGTGCAAAATCCCACATCTTGAGTAAACAGATGGTCTCCCAGCCTCAGCCCAGCAGTGATGAGTTTGTGCACAGGCATGTGTGTGAGAACTGCAGGATGCAGTACATGGTTGTGATCTATCGTTAGCCGTCTGCTGTTAACATCAAGGGTTTGGCTCCAGTAATGGCTGGGTTAATGAAAAATTTCCTTATAGATATGAACTGTGATGTGTCTGCCACAGGCCTATTCACTATCATGGAAAGGGAATTACCAGCTCTGGAAGGGTCTCTACGTACTGTGGATAGCCTCAGGACACTAGGCTCTCTCTGTCCACTAGTGAAAAAAGTGCTCCTCTAGATTTACAATAGCAAGAGGATTTTTTTCAGAATCATAGGAAGTTTTTTTCCTCTCGAAGACAATTGAGGACTTTTCTAGTAGCAGATAAAAAAAAAATCTCAAGATCATGCCAAAATCTGTACATCGGTCTTGTTCTCTGTAATTACTTAAATCTACAGTACTAGTTTGGGCCTTCCTGTGCCAGCGCTGTGAATCCTCCAGAGCAGCGTACTGTGTGTTCTTTGTTAAAGCCTTTCTATTAGTGGGTATTGGGACCTTATGGAAAGAAAGTAATTGATTCCTGAGGGCACATTGTGAGTGGGAGTGGTGGTCTTCATTAGCTCCCTCCTGGATATGAAATGGGAATGCCCCCTTGAGTAGAGTCAAAAGCTGAGCCAGCCTGGAGAAAACAAACCTTACAGAAATCAAAACCTTGACTTGGGGAAAAGTCAGGCTAGCAATTATTTTCATAATGTGTTAGGAAGAGAGGTATCTAGAAGTGGGTGAACTTTTACTTACATAAGAACCAGACTTTTGTTCTACCAGATTTTATATTTTGATGTTTTCTTTTGTCCCTTGAAAATATGGGAAAAGACGCTTAGCCCCCCAAAACTGGGGTCAGTCAAATTAATTTGAAAAATTCACTTGAAAAACCTATCTCACTTGAAAAATTTAAGTTATTCCAGTTTAAAAAACCCACCTTCTACCATAACGGAAGTTTGAATAACCTTGAAATGCATTACTGTTATGTAACAAGCAATACCATATGCTTTCCTCATAAATCTGTCTTGTCTTGAAAGGACAAAAAGATGATCTGAAAAATGTTGCCCAATTACGTTTCTCCCTGTGTTGTGTATGACTGTATCTTCAAGCAGCATAGGAAATGAGATCTCTTCCTACATATTTCAGCATTTTAAAAACCCCATCTGCAAAACAGACGTGGCTGGGAGAAAGGCAGACCTCCCAGCAGGCAGGAGAAGGCATGGGAGCAGCATGCGTATGGGAAGCATACACTAACCAGTGCTGCAGACGTTGTTTTTCTGGGTGCCAGAAATCCCCATTCTGCCCTCAGCTAATGCAGGAAGGCAACAGACAGCAACAGAAGGGAGGGTCACTCTGTCTTTGCTAGCTGCACAAAAGCAAATATCCATGTGGTGTTTGTGCCTACGGGACATGCATAATCTTCCAGTGGCTGCAGGGGACTTGGTAGAAGTGGGTGCTGCAAGATCAGATCTGCTGTGCGGCTGAGCATCTGAGAGCAGCCTGAGATCTCTCAGCTAGCTATAATGTGATAAAACTTTTATCCTCTTTTAAGCACACCGAATGGGCTCATGATTACCTAAAGTGTGGGCTCCTGCTCCCAGCCGTCACGGTGCTGCTGGGGATTTGTGAATTGCCCTAGTAAGGCAGATTAGGGGCTGAAGCAGTTGGTCTCTTCACCTATGATCAGACTTCAGTGGATGGGAGACTGCAGAAAATCCACCTCTTCACATTAGTCCCAAGTTTCCTTACACGGGGAAGTTTCCTAGCTGAGGTTAAGGGTTATGTGTGAAAGTGAGCGGTAACATCCTCCTTGTCCAAGGTTTGTCTCACACCTGCAGTTGGCTGCTGTGTGGACACCAACTGTGACGATGAGCCTGTTAGTGAAGGCCATGGGAGAGATTCAGGCTGGGACAATTTATGACATTGGATTGTGCCCTGCCTACTGACAACTGGATAAAACTCTGCTGCTGATGCTCTCCATACCTTATAATGTTTACCACAAAGTGAGGCTCTTTAACCAGGATGTAAGAATTGAGCCAGAGTAAGCTAACATCTCCTGTGCACTCTAAGTCTGCTGAGCCATGCCACAACACCAGACCATAGGCAGACCTTCCAATAATCCAAGTTTTTATCAGGTTCCTGCTTATCATTGTGACCTGGCTGAAATGAGAAAGAAGGAAACATCCTTATCTGTTGTGTAGAGCTCTTCTAGAAAAAGAGTTGTATAAATTTAGAGGGCTGGGATGTCCAGAGTCTCTGTTAATTCTATGTCTGGCTTTTTTTATGCTGGCCCTTATCAGTGTATTTAAAACAAGAAAATGATGCAGCAAGCTGACCTCAATGGCACACATGGAGAAGGGAAAACAGTTTTAACCTTTTGATGCAGCTGGTGTTGCTACAGGGCTGTTCTGTTGCCAGAGGTCCGGACTTGCTCAGAGAGTCATTTCTTTAGGTACTGTCACTGTTTCAGGACCTCGTTAAATGGGACCTGGATGGCAGTTTTGACAGCTAGCTGAAGGCAGTAGGTCCATGCCAGATGAACCTAATGCCCGTCCTATGACAATGGGGTGCATGCATGGGTACGCCCATTCATCAGTGGGAGTGTTACACCGCTGTGGGAGTAGCTAGAATGGGTTCTCGGCTGCACAAGTGACTAAGTCTGGAGATGATCTTCATGGAAGGGAAAAAGACTGCAGAGAGTGGAAAAAGAGGCAAAGATGTGCATGGGAAAGAAGATATGCAGCAATGAGGAGTCCTGGTGGGGGCTGGTGCCACAGTGTGGTAGCACTGTACACCGGTAGCCCTAGATTCTTACAGCAAATAGGTGTAAGGAGCCTGTTAACTGCAAAGACTTTTCAAGTATAAAATACGGAGCAAAACGTGGAAGATCGTGAACTGAAAACACAATCAGTAGAGCCATGCTAAGCATGTGAAGTGCTTGTTCAGAGATTATTTTAATGTGATAATTTTAAGGAGACCATTTCTGAAATGGAGCAGGGGGGGCGTTGCAAAAGAGGGGCTTGTAGCTAAAGCACATACAGAGTCTGCAGTGCAGCGGTAAAACTGATGCTGATAACTTCAGCCAGGACTAGCAAATCCTGTTCTTTTTTTATATCCCCTTTAATGTGAGCCAGGGTTTATTGATTTCCTCTGTGTGCTTATATGCAAACTTTTCCTTTTCTGCAGCTTAAAATAAAGTCAGAATTATTTGTTCTTCTAAGCCAGCAGTTCCTTCAGGGAATCACAAATTTTCCATTAGGGAGAAAACCTTGCAGGAAGAATGCCTTCTCTCCCTGCTGGCGGTAGGTACAACAGGCAGATGACCCGAAGCTGTGGAGCAGGAGGGAGCAGAGATTGAAATAGTTCCCCACCCCCTCGCCTCACCCTTCCCAGCTAGATCATCCAGAGCAGAGGAGATCGTGAGCATCCATGGGAAGGGAGGGGGGAAAACACTGTGGCACCGAAGTCCTAATTGCACCCCCTCCCTGCTCCTCATGCCAACTTACCAGCTTTCCTATTCCTTGTTAAAGGCTGATTGCAAATAGTTAAAACTGTTTCCATATGTCCAGTGGAGAACAGGGTTTGTAGCCTTTGGCAACCCCTGCTGCATCCAGCTGCAGCTGCTACCTGTGTGTTCCCCGGGGCGCCTGCCTGTGTGTGCCTGCGTGTGCCTGGGCGGGTGTGTAGGTGTGTGTGCACACGTGTGTGTGCGCATGGCATCTGAACCAGGCCCCCACCGCAGCAGCAGAACCAGCCTGTCCTTCCTGGGGGAGACACTAATTTGGAGCAGCTTCTTTCCCCTCCTTACGCTCAGGGCTGACCACGAACCATGTCAAACAATATACAACTGAGAAGAATGCAAATAAACTTTGGTCTGCATAGCCCAGCAATGCATCTAGCCGCCCACTTGTGAGATACTAAACTGGTGTACACATGATACACAAAGAATGCTGGCTAGTTTCACCAATCCCTTCAGACAAAAAAAAAAAAAAAAAAAAAAAAGGGGGGGGGGGGGAGAGAAAACCTGATCCTTGTCTTTATATCAGTGAGGTTGGAGTTCTTGCTAATAAAGGAGCTTTTCCCATGATGCAGTGTGATAAGGATTGGCCTACATGTAGCCCAGCGAGCCACTGCCGATGTTTTCTTGATTAGGTGTCTTATCTTCAATTGAGCTGCATCTGATGAAGGTTGCTGACAGCGTAATGGCAGGGAAAGCATCGGACAGCTCTATAAAATGGCAGCTATGCTATGACATGTCAGCCAGGACCTGGTGGATGGTAAGTTGGTGTGATAACTTTTTTCTTCCCTCCCTGGAAGCTTTTTTTTTTGCCTTTCTGAACTCCTCCTTCACTGTTGCAACGCACGTGCTGCAAAGTTCAGAGCGTGACAAGTTTCCAGCTCCAGCTCAGTGACTCCTCAGAGCTTCTCACCGTCAGCTAGATAGGGTTTCTCCGCTGCTGTAGTGCCATGGGCCTTCTTTGTAACACAGCAGCAAGGACAGTGTGGGATTTTTCCTTCTCCTTCTTCTTCCCCACTCTCTCTCTATTCTTTTTTTCTTTTTCTTTTTCTTTTTCTTTTTTGTTTTTTGTGTGTGAAATGCAAATTTTGCAGTGCTTGCCAAGCTAGTTGGTGTGAGAATGTGGAGGTGGAAGCAGTCACGGGAAAAAAGAAAGCAGTCTTGTCATCACGCTCTTAGCTAATTGTTCTTGAGTTGGTCTTAAAAATAGAGCAATCTGCCTCTTTATTCTGTTTCCTCTGAATAATTATTTAGAAAGTGTATTGTATCATGTTGTGAGCAGCCTCCTAATCAGTATTCGATTGTCCCCCACACTTCCCCTTAATTTGGAGTCCTCCTCCCTTCCAATGAATGCAGTAACTGGAGCAACTACTGATTAATATGCCGCTTGTCATAATTAAATTTAGTTAATGAGGATATGCATATTCAGTCCATTTTTTCTTTGTTTGGATGAGCATGGCTTTTTTGTTCATATTTATACAGCTGCAAATGAAAGCAGGGAAGTGGAAAAAAAAACCCTTACAGAGATCAGGGGAGGTGGACCCTGAGAGAGACAACTTTTTAATGTTGCCGGGAAAAGGAGCCCAAAACTTTATTTAACCTAAACAGTGGGGCTGGGAGCAAGTGTTTTGGGAACGAAAAGCTTTTCTCCTCAGCAGAGCTACACGAAGTTTTCTGCACATACTGATTTTGTTGCATGCGGACAATGGTCTCTTGTATGCAATAGCCATGCCATGAAAGGGACCTTCTGCTGGCTGGCATTCCATTATGAATATAAATTTCATTCTTGGGTTGCTTTGTCTGGTCATGTATTTTCACCCTTTTCATTCCTTCATTGATTGCCTTTGCTTGTTTGCCTGGATAATTATTATGCTTACTGCATGGGCTGCTTTTTCACAATTAGTACAGTGCTGAGACAATAGGCACTTTATTCTTGGGCGGTGGTTCTGGGGAGCACCAGTGGATAGCACGTCCCAGTGCCTGGACAAAAGGCAGCTTTCTGATTATAACTGCCTTCCTACACTGCTTTGCAACGACTTCATTATCTTTCCAAAGGTGGATGTTGCTATGTGCCTTCACTGAGGGTACCATACCTGAAGGGGGTATTTAATTTAAATTATGTTTGCTGCTTGTGATTGTTCTGTACTTCTTGCATACAGTGAAAGAGAATTTTTCTGTCTTTGCAACTTGTTGAACTATTGCGGTATGGGCATTCATGTAACTGTAAAAAGAACAGAGGAGAAAAGTAGATGATAAAAAGCTGTTCTGTGAATCTACTTTTTAGCTGGGAGTTATACTGTATAGTATTATGTTTAGATTCATGTTTAGCTCTTTATTCAAAATTTTTAATTGTAAGTGTGTACATTATTGAAAAGAACTTCTAAAGTGTCTGACAGATGTTTAGACACAGGCACTATGAGATGTTTGCGTAGCAGATTTCCTTAATATTGCATGTAGAAAGGCTTGGGTTTTTTTAAGGAGCATGTCTTAAGTTTGATAACAGTTTCTTTAAGGATAGCTTTCAGTAAGCTGGCATTGCTTCCAAAGGGAAAAGAAAATCAATACTTTCACTCTGTGCAGTATTTTATCCTGAATGTTAATCTGTAAAATGCAGGTAATATAAATGTTTACTGTCATGAGTGTGTATTTCATCCACACTTTAGAAAGGGAGTTTAAAAATGCTTTACTGTTAAGTATGGGTGAAAATCAAATAATATTTTAGCTGTGCATAATATTTTGCATCATATATTCTAATTTATAAAGTTGCAGTTGTAGAATCTAAAGTAAACCCATGTACAATGTGATTTTTTTTCTCAAAAAAAGAAGTACCTTATGCTTCAGTGCCACAGTGTACAAAATATTACCACAGAGTTTATTGTATAATTATTTTTAGTAAATTTCTATCAGGAATATGCAGTAAAAGTAAAACCTTAAGACTTCTGAGAGAAAAAAAAAACAAACAACAGGCAAAAATAAGAAGACGTCTTTAGTTTTCTGCTTCTGCTTTTCCTGAATGATTGTAAACATTGAATTGCAAATGCGTTGTGGGGAACAGGAAACAGCGTATTAAGATAGTTACTCATAGTTATAAAAAAGTTCATTAACAAACGCTATTATGACAGGCATCATTACAGAACTTGGTGTTTTTTTCATTACAGATAAGCTAGCTACTTTATAATTATTTTGCAGCATGGACATTCAACATCATACTTAGTTTGAATGTTCTTAAAATAAGGGGTTTTTTAAATTTTTTTTAAAGTAATTACATTAAAGCTATTGTTTGGAAAACAAAATTCTTTCTTTTTAAGTGGAATGAGGGTTTAGTAAGTTAAGTCTATGTTATTCACCTATGGTATTGCAGTACTACCGTATTATACTTTCCTATCTTACTGTTTATTTCATTCATATTCTTTTACTTAACTACAATAATAAAAAAATCATTTGATAAGGAAAAAACAAACAAAGAGAAATTACACACTCTCCATCTGCGTTCTTTTTGATATGGACATAATGACTAGAACACAAGAGGGTAAAAGTTTTGCTGAGAAGGCAATAAGCAACGAAGCGCAAACAAAAGTAAACTATTAATATATTAAATAACAATAAATACATGGAGAATTGTTAAACAGTCTCAGTCTTTTAGATGGTGTTAATGTGACCATCTTAGTTGTGGATCATCTTATTTTTGCACTTAACTTTGTGGTGAGGGAAAGAACATATTCAGTGAGGAGACAACCTATAAATCAAGTGCTGTTCAGTACAGCTGGCAAATACTCTAGAAATTTTTATTGAAAAATCTCCATTTAAAAATTGAGGAGGAATGAGGATGAGCATGTTTGAGAGGATGGTACCCACAGAAACACTGGATATTTTTTACTGTCTCTTCATTCATGGCAAAGAACTAGTATGGTGGTTTGTGACTGACTACAGATTTAAAAATTCAGATCTCAGTAGGTATTTACAAAACTTTCTGGCATTGTTATTAGGCTGCGGGTTTTGGTTTGGGCTTTTTTGTGGGAATAGTTTCCAAATATTTACATCTCAGGCACCTATTGCAAGTTACTTTGTTAAATCTTTGCAGAAGTCTGAATATGTTTCTGGTTGTCAGATCGTTTGCATGCAAATCTACAGAGTGTAAATACACATTCTAAAAAAATTCTGCTGCTTAATCTCAACCCCCTATTTTTGTACACATATATACATGCATGTGCAGTACAGATAGAAAATCAAAAATTGTCTATTCAGAATTGTTGGAAAAAAGTATTGAAATCACAGGTTTGTGTTAAGAACAATCCAGACACAACCAGGAAGTTCTGATTTATTGCAAATACTGCACATTTCTTCTTGTTTAATGGCTTGATCTTATGATCAAAAACATCATAACAAAGCCTTGGAACAAAAAGTTCATCAATACAAAGCTTATTACTTTTCTATTCTACTCTACATTGTCTCTTTCGGAAAGAAGTATTTTTTAAAAAGAGAAATTTCTTGTAGTATTAAGGCTGTATTAATAGGCCATATAATCCCAACTGGAGGTAAAAATAATAACAATTTAGATGCTATATTTCAGCGTTAAAAAAATTATTCCAATCCTAAATTTATTAGTAAAGCCAGGCTTTAATGTACTTTTTGATTTAACACAAATGTTAATCACATTCCAAGGGAGTTGCAGTATGTCAATATTTTGCAGCAGAACATCTGTGCAGTTTTCTAATTTGGATTAAAATGATATTCATAACACAACAACTCCATCAGTTGTTCAGAGGTACAGCTTGTTAATGAATCCTTTGTTCTCAATAATGACTTTTAATTAAATGATTTAGAAACAAATGTCAGTATAACTGTGGACATATTGAACATGCTGTGCTTATTCATGGACCTAGAACACGATGTCTTAATTCTATAAGTTTCAGGGGGAGGAGTGGGTAAAAGGAAGGGGTAGCTCAGGGTTATGTTCATAAGCTGTTGTTCAGTTTTCCTTACTTACACAAAAATTCAAACAGTGTATATAACTTAGTGTAAGATCCCTCATTAACCGTGTAATCCTTATTCTAAATGATCAGCTGAAAGATGCCTCTTTTAAGACACACTGTAAACTATTCTGAGATGCTAGAAGTATTTTGGGTTTAGTTTTTGTCCAGGGCAGTCACGTTTCAGCCTACAATAAATAACCAGCTCAAGTACTATTTATACTTAGTATGTCTCAGAATTGGATTGTTTAAAAGCAGAAAGGTCTGCCTGGGGAACTGTAAAACTTGAATGCCCATTAATTTCTAATGTTTGATGGTTTTTATTATGAAACAGGGGCATAACCTTCCTTCATTGAGGAAAAACCTAGAGGTAGCAGGGAACTTAAATGTTGACAATATGCACTAGTGTAGAATGAAGGTGCTGTTGTTCATGTTTAATTTTATTGCTGATTTTTTAAAAACGTGTCCTTTCAACCAAGAAAAAGATATCTGTGCGTATTCACAAACACATATTTTTCTAATTCCTCTGTGCCTTTTCCCTTTCAGTCCCTTGCATTTTGGCTATGTATTTCCAGCTAGGTGTGCTAACATGATGTGGTTTAGCAGCACCCTCTGAGTCAAACAAGTTTTTCTGCTTGTGCTTTGTACCTGTATGCAGCAAGCGTTCCACTCTGGGAGTCTGACAGTGCCTCCTTTTGTCTGCTCATTCTGGCAATGTTAACAGTTTTCTTATCAAGAAAGCTGTACATCAACAATGCCATAGACATACATTTGTGTGTATGTGTGCATGTGGCTGCATGTCTAAATATATATGCGCTCTGTTGGCCTAAGGCATAAGTTCACTGAAATCAGGACAAAACAACTATTTAGTTCGAAAGCATGCTTCTACAGCATGTAAATGCAGTTTTACTTTATATAACATGTCTGTAGTTTATACAACTCTAGCAGTCAAGACATAATTAACCATGGGGCTTCATGAACCTGTTCAGTAACAGCTTTTCTTTGTAACTTACCTTAACTTGTGCTATGATGGAGGAAATGCATGTATCAATCAAGCTATGACACCTTGCTGTAGCTGAATCTTCTTTAGGACCTACAAAATCTTACCCAACTCACAATAAAGTTGCTTTTTCTGTTCTGAAGTTATCAGTCTGTTCTTTCAATTTCCTGTGTTTGCAAGATACCCATTTTCTTTGTGCCAAGCTTTTTGTATTATGCAAAAAAGGTAGTTTTCTAGCTGGAATTTAGGATAATTAGTCTCTGATAGTGTTTGATGATTGTTGAGTCAAAATTCTGAAGAAATAAAGCTGAGTTTTCTACACTCTGATTGAAAGTTCTATTAAAACTGGAAGAAGTTTAAACTGCCAAGTTGCCCCATTTAGCCAGTCATATTCCGTTTGCTCTAGCAGAGTTGTATTCGTTTGTTCTAACTACCTTTTTCAGGTTTTGGAGAGCTCTGCTTTTACAACACCTTTAAAATGACCTGTTAGTTAACCACAGAAGGGTATTCCACAAGTGTCTTTCACTGGAAATAACTAACTCTGCTGATTCCGTACCTCACATTAAAAGTTAACATAGTTTCATAAATGTCTGAGATTTACTGCAACAGCCTGGAAGGCTGGCGAGCTTTGTATCCATCTCTGATACATCTCTGTAGACGTGCTGATGTTTCTTGAGCAGAGCTTGCTGCCTCAGCTTCCTAGCCACGGTATTGCCCTGTACATGTGTTTGCAAATCAAGGATTTCTCAGCTACGTCTTTGAGGATGCTGGGGGGTGATGGTAGTGTTTGTTTGTTTGTTTGTTTGCCTGCTGCCCACAATACCACTACGGTTCCTTATTTCATCAGCCATCGCTCTCACAGAGCAGCCTTCTCCCTTGCTTTAACAGCAGTCTAGGGCCCTGCTACACTAAGAAAGGAGAATATGCATATTCTGCATAAGTCTGCATAAACATATTGTGAGGTTATTTGGCCCGCCAATCACATTTATTTTTAAGTGCATTTTCATGGGTCTGATGTTAGACGAAGGCGTGAAATGGATCTGACCCTAAGGCTGGCACCCATCCACCCAGCCCCGATGGCAGCTGCGCCAGCCACAGCACTGCCTTCTACCTTACACCTGGGCTTGAACCACAGCGCTGCAGGGCGACTGCGCAGTCATAAAGCTCAGGGAGTTTCTGCCCTTGGTATGGGTAATTAGCAAGTTCAAGTGGCAGGTGAGGACTCATGAGGCAGAATCTGAACTCAGCCATCTGCTGAACTTGAATTATTATTGAAGTCTTCAGTAGCCCTCTCAGTTGATTCCCACCAGCAGCACCGTGATGCCAGTGAGCTTTTCACCTTAACCCTATTTGTGATGCATCTGACTCCAATTTCATGCTGTGACTTGTCATAAAAATCTATTCTTTTCAACCAAACTAGTTACGAACCTGGAAATTATTCCAGAAGGGAAAGCACAAGTTTCATCTAAGGCTGGGAGTGCCTTAGATAGGAAATATTAGCAAGAGAAGGGAAAAGAAGTTCTTTTATTCTTGCTCAGGTAAATTGCGCTGTAGTTAACATTGCCGCCCAAATTATTGGTGCAAAAACTTACTAGAACAAAGTGAATGTGTTAATAGCAATGACATGTCAGTTCTGAATTACTAGATGTGGTTTTCCATTGTGCTGCTAGAATTATCTCAAGGTATCTCACTGACAAGTGATAGGGTGGAATACAATCAATTGTTAGTGTTCTTTCACAAATTAATAAGCAAACTCATGTATCATTACTGACAGAAAATCTACACTGAGTAGCATATAACCATTCAGACTTTCAGTCCACCTAATTGCTTTATCAATGTCATTACCACGGCAGAAACTGTAGGGGTTTTTAAACTGAAACATCTTATTTATTCTTGGAGTGAATAATTTCATTTACATGGTATAATGCCTGGTATTTTTTATACAGTATTTGTAAATCTCTATATCACAAATGATACTGATGTGTAATTAGAAGATTCCTCATATCTAATGTGAAGATTGCGCGCTCGTTGACCAATTCTAGTGACTATTTTAATTTTTTTTATAAACTGTCAACAGCAAAAAAATGTCCATCCAGAAGTACCAAATGTGACAAGCATGGAAGGGAGAACACTGACCTGTATTAGCTCTTATGCAGCATTCCAGGTAGAATGCCTGGTTTCATCTCGTTCCAATTTAAACTGCTGCATTTGATAAGACCCAGTGAAGACAGAACTGCAGCTCACCTGTTTCTGACAAAGATATCCTAATAAATATTTTTTCCAAAACATTTTGGAAGTCACTCACACTTTTCCTTGAGCTCTCAAATGAGTTTAATAACTTGGCAGCCTTAGTAACGTTTGTTGTAGATGTCATATACAGGTATGTTTAGATTTGTTTCATTTTGTCAGCATATAAAATCAGATTTAGAGTCTTCTTTTTCTGCAGTAGTTTGCAACAAGAAAGTTGAAAAAGTACAGAAGAAAATCTGGAACATGCATTACTGACTATAAATAGAACAGATACATCAGTTTAATTTTTTTATATATTTTTTTTACTTCATATATTGTTCCTAACATTAATTAGAACTGTTTAAACTGACCATTTGAAAGAAGTGAAAGGGAGGTTGTGTTCTGGAGGATATTCAGGTAGGCTTTCTTAATACATTCCACAACAGTGGTAGTGCCCTTTGGTGCATGTTTGTATACATCTGATGTCCTCAATAGGGAAGGAGGGAGTTGTAATAGTAGCACAGGGCTTGACACAAGGAAAGAAATTGTCCAGAATTATTTTGCTGCTCTTTGGTGTTGTCATTCAAGACATGGATGGTGATTTACCCGCCCTTTACTGTCCTGCACTCTACAGATTGATAAACAATTAACTCATTACTTTTATCTTTTAATCAGGATGTCTTGATACACAATGGTGAATGCATCAGAGCCTTTCTTTCCCTATCAGCGTCCTACATTTTTGCCAACAATAATGAGCTGTCACAGTGTGAGTTCTAGAGGCGAGATTAGTGCATGGAAGAATGAGTAAACCTGTACACTAGGAGCATAATTAAATCAAGCAGAACATAATAACAAGCATGTTACAGCAGTTTGACATGAAACAGGGACAAACTTCAACAGGCTGCTGAACTGCATACGTACACAAAACTGTGCTTCACTGTTACACTTTAAAGATTAGCAGTCTTGGTGGTACCATGTTCATTACCGCCCAGCTTTGCATAGCTTGATTTCCCTGAGCGCGCTCTTAATGCAGACCATGAAGCATAAGCCCGGTGCTCTGTTTTCCACACATGATGTTTTTTGGTGGCACACTGTTTATATCAGAGCAGCAGGAATTGCAACAGCACCGTTTTGGAAATTGGCCTGGAGTGTAACAGCAAGCAGGTATGGCTCTAAGGTACGTAATCTGCTCCTGCAGGAGGAGGGGAGAAGCTGGGTGACTGATACCTCTAAAAAAACCTACTCAGGTTTCTCCTGCATTCCAGGCAGCAGTGGAAGAGAGAAATTCAAGGTTAGCAGTGAGGCCCAGAGTGGTGATTGCTTTGTAAAGAAAAAATTCAATTATGTGAAATATTAGACCTGTCTCTCTGCCTTAGCTCTCCTCAATCTATTTAGGGATAGTTAGGAAAAAAAAACGAAACTTCTCAACAGATGCCTGGCTGCCTGGGCACAGAGAGGAAAACCATAATTTGTCTGTAATCCCTAATGCAAACAGTTGTTCATTAAGAAACAAAACTAATGTAATCTTGATGATTTGCTTGGATTTCTACTCTATCATGGTGTTTTGTACAGCTGGCAGGCTAATGTAATTTTACTTAGAAACCCAAAGCAATCTGGTACTCAGACAACACCATGTAGATTTAGGTAAATTTGGGGCTCAGATTAGCATAATACTAACTAATCATGAATATCATTTGCATTGATTAGAGTATTGGGGAAAGATTGTTTTTAAATAGGAGAAAATTGAAACAAAGATTAAGGGCAAGGGCTTACAAACCCAGTTTTGCTTTATGCAAGAATATAACAGATGATTTCTGCTATAATGCCTAATATTTTAACATGTAAGTATTAATTAGAGTATCAGCAAAAGATTGTTTCTAATTGGAAGAAAACTGAATAAGAGATTAAGGGCAGAGTTTATGAATCTGCTTTTGCTTGATGCCAGTGTGCAGCAGATGATTTCTCCTATAATGCCAAAAAGCTTAATCTGTAAAGGATAGGGTGGCTAACACACTACATAGTAGAGACACTACAAGGATTTTTTTTCCAAATTAGGCTTATTTCATGCTAACAGAAAATTAAATGTTGTATGAACATGTCCGTGATATTGCTAACAAAATTAAACTAGTCAGGTAGAAAAAAATTACCTCTGAACACATACGCTGTGGTCTAAAATGGGACCGACCCTCATTGTTTTAGCATTTGGCATACCTGGCTTCTTAATATTTACAGTATTTCCAGGTTTATGAGTGCTTTCTTTTTTTAAAAAAAAAACAGAAGGTTGAATGTCTATGCTTTAGACTATGTAACAAATATATTCTAAGGCCCATCTATTTTAAAGCAATGATCCAGATATGCAACATCTCTCTTCCGCACATGGCTCTGGTCACTCAAAGCTTTAGGAGCAGATTTTATGGCTATTTTAAATATCAGATTAGGAAAATATTTATCAGGTATGCCTTAGCCTACAAATATTTTCAAGAGTTGCCTCTATGCTAATTATTAGTATTTATTACAGCAATACAGTACTGTAGTGTTACTAAGGTATACAATTTCTTCAGTAGCACAAAAGACTTCTCAGCTAGACAGTGCAATTTCAAAGTAATGCCTTGTTAGTCACTGAAGTTAAAGTAAAACTGGTTTTACTGCGTGTAGTAGCAGGCCTAAATTACAAGAGTGTTGGAATATTGTATAGTGGGGCAGTGTTTTGTGCATCCTTCGCATGCATTGCCTGTTCTTATAGGACTGATAATTATGACATCTATTCATTTGGAGACATAGTCCAAAATCTAACTCAATCTTGCCTCTGGCTAGACTCTTGAACTTCTACTTCATTTGAGTTCTTTTTTTGTCATCAGGCACTGAAAAACTATCAATACACTATCACACTCCGTTCTTCTAAGGAAAAAACACATTTGCGTACATACTGTGCGTGCAAAGAGGGAAGGATGAGAAACAGGCAAAAGAGATTGTGTTGTGGAAGTAGGACTGAAGTAATCTTGGTCTTTCTCAAAGAAGCCTGAGAGGCTTTTTAGTGTTTTTATAGTAGGGACTGAAGGAACTTTGTGCTGCTGTCAGTGATTTGAACTTGTGCATAGGTATCTTCTGTGAGACAAAAATGCAAGGTCAACAACAGCAGCCTGGCAGCTCAAAAGATCTTTTAGCCTTCTCATGTGTCAGGGCATGGGGTAGCATTGAAGGACAACATCCTTCAGTGTAATGTGACTACTTTATGAAAAGCAGTGAGATGAGTTTAGTAAGGTCTCAAGCCACTGAGGAAGTATTCAGGCTACATTCTGAAAGCATTTTCATTTTCTCAGGGCTGCTGCTTCTCAGGCTTAAGTAGTGTGCACTGCAGTAGGTTAATTTTGCCTTCCAAACAATGCCTTGTGAGAAATCCAGCATGTCAGCCCATTCAATCATTTGTGGATGTGTTTGTAAGTACCACAGAGTGCTGAGATATTTAGCGGCTTTTCACAGCCACTTTCACAGGAAGCCTATATTGATGTTGCTGGCATTTAATTTTAAGTGAACCTTCTTTTGCATGATGATCTACCATATCAGAGAAATCTAATGTTGTCTGGTGAAATTCAATACATGAATATTTCCCAAAAGCATAACTGAATAAGGAAAGGATAAGTATGTTTAATAATGTCATGTAGCAGTAGGGCTTGTATTTGACAATCTCCCTGCTCCTGCAGACAGCCCACACATACTGATTTTTACAGTACTTTAATGATGAGGGCAAATATTCAAGGAAATATCCTTTTCAGCAGGAAGAATGATAAGACTCTGTCATTTAAGGGCAAGAATGCTTGAATACATCTCCTAAGCTCTTTAACTGAGAAGAGAATATGCAATTCTGTCATTGGAAAAAACAGGAAAGGAATCCACAGTTTTAAGTACACCTATAGAATATTGCCCTAAGTAGTCGTTATAGGAATATCCACAGTATGCATGGCCACATAGTGTAAAAGGCTTTGAAAATAATCAAGCTGTCACTGAATAAGAAGCAGGTTAATTTGTCATGTGATGAGCTTTGTATCTTGTACTGATGTTTCTTAGACCAATTTATATGGAGTGTATCCCTCTACCCAGTGTTGCAGTGTGTGGTACAGATGCACTCCATAGCTGAAGCACAGCAACATGCCCTCTAGCCAAAAATCTGGGCACTATTGCTGAATCTAAATTCATTAGCAGTCCTGCTTTGTGCTGAATCCTCCTGCCAGGCAGGACAAATGTTGTAAAACATCTTTCCTTAACCACTAATAAATGCACGCAGCACAATAATTATGAAAGCTTCCCCACCTAAACAAAAAAATAACATGTAAAGCAGCTGAAGAAGCAGAGGCACAGGAAGGAGCAATAAGTTCCTCAAGTACCCCAGAAAGAACAAGATAGGAAATTTGATTTAATCAGACTTTAATGTCAATGTACTGTGGATGAAACTGCACAGTAAGAAGCACTGGACCTCTTACACTGAACAGAAAATGTAATTTGTTTTAAAAAAGAAAAGTTCCAAAAACACTCCAAGGTGGTGGTCTTATGAGACCTGTCCCTATCTTTGGGATCTATCTATGTCTGTGCTGAGTACACAGGAGAACAACACTAGAAAATACTGCGGTTAACAATTGTAAAATGCTTACTTTACCATAAATGTTAGCATATAGATTTTGCAAGTATTTTTACACAGGTTGTGTATTGTAAATTGATTTTCCCATCTAAATTTCCCAAGATTCAAGTATTTTCTACTTCACATCAGTGCAAAATCAACATTTTCCCTTTTTTGTTTATTTATTCCTCAGGACTGGGAAGGAGGAGGGGAAAAGAGCAGAGAGGCAGAGAGAAGATAGCTCACACATGGACTCACAGTAACTTGTATGTTAGAATCATAGCCAGGAAAACATATGACAAAGATTAAATTCCCTACTCTGCCATTTCCCATACCTGAAGTAGATAAAAAGTCATTGAATTCAGTATTATTTTTTTCTGCACATGTGCAAGAGTTTTAAGCGGGATCAGAAATGCACGCCAAGTTGTTTGCCAACTTGAAAAAATGGAGTGTAGGAGATAAGCCTTTCATCTGAGTGAAGGAGAACGAAGGCTGGAAGTTGGGTGTCCCACACTGATGATGTACGCTAGCCATCAAGCTGCTGCTGCGGCTCCTTTTCTTCCCCGCCCCCTTCCCCCCCTTTCTCATTTCATGAAAAATTACATTCTGCCTCTATTTCTGGTTAGTGTTTTATTTAAGTTAATTTCAATTAAGCTATAATAAAGTTAATTTTCTGTTGAAAGTTTTGATTTTTATTAATTTGGGTTTTTTGAGAAAAATCCTGCTGCAGCAAGAGTAACCAGCTAACTCAAATCTGTGCTTGGATGAGAAGTATGTGAATTCTTTTGTCACTGTTGAATTTTTAGATTGAAAATATTTACAGTATCAAGTTGAAGAACAGAGTTCTCACCTTTAAAAATATCTCAGCTGGTCACAGTTAGATCTGAAAATACTTGTGAAGGCATAGCACAGTTTTTAAGAAGTTGAATTCCTCCTGTCATAGTGTTTAAGAACAGTGGATACAAAGCAGTAAGAGACGTGGTCAGACAACCACAAGCAACTTTTATAAGCATTTTAGGAAGTTAAAGCTCCTCACCTGGAAGTTGTATACTCAGTGTTGATGCAGTACTGGTCTTGATGTGTGGGCTGGTTTTGGCAGCACAGCACGATTTGTTGCTTTACTCCAAGCCATTGTTGGAATGAAACTAGAGTTAGTGCATCCTAATACACAGTGTTTTGAACTAGGACTTAATAATTCACTGCACATAACACACTGGTATATTCAGTCTTCTTTTGAAGGGTAATGGGCTTGGCTCTCTCCAAATGTAAGTTTCAGTATAATAATTGCCTGAAACAGATAATAAATCTTGTTTGAAAAAACTCAGGTGAAGGAACATTTTGAGAAAGGGATAGTATTTATGGCTTTACTTTCCAGGAGTTCTTAGGTCTGTTCATTTTATTCTCAAGATATAATTGAGAATAAATGATGCTTATAAATCAACAAGCCAGGCAATCCCACGGTGATAATCCAATAACAGCGATCGCCACAGCTCCTACAACTTCACCGGATGATTTTTCTTGGAGACAGGCCAGGCACAAAGTTGCACCAAAGCGTTGCTTTGGCTCGTTCTTGGCGACACACAGGCAGGGATTTATCTGGTGGAAAGAGCTTCCTGTAGTGTAGAAGTCCACATCTGAGCAAGTGGCCGTAGGCTCCCTGTATGGTTAATAGCTACTAGATCAGTGGAGTTTGGAGAGGGATTTCTTCATTTAGCAGTTTAGCTGAAGCAGGTTAGATGAACAGGTTTTGTCTTGCCTGCAGTTCAACTGGTGGTTGTCCTTTTGCTCTGTCGAGCTACCTTCGTCTTAAGTATCATTTCATATCATTTTTGTTGGCTATCTGGAAAGAAACTGCACGATAACTTCAGTAAAACTTCCTCAGAAATCTCTGCGTCTCTTTAGAGTAATGTTACTTTTGTTCTGGCTATTAATATATTCTTAAGAAATTGATTTACTGAGCTGCCTACTGATTAGTTTACATGGGCACTGCACTGAGGAAGGTTTTTATGGAAAGCAGATTATTTTGTCTTCAGGAATGTTTGCTCAAGGGAACAAGGTAGTCTTTGTGCACGTTACTTTTATTGAAGATCTGAATTATGCTTTTTAGTCACATCCTATGTCCAACTGCAGCTGTTTCACTGCCTAACTGCGTTGTATGTTCTTACAGTGTCCCATGTTGTACAGAGTTGAGGTATATGAGAGAGAGTATTTTAAAACTGTATTATTGCATTACAGAACAGACCTCAGGAATTCAGTTTTGCAAGAAACTTGAGACCTTAATAAGATAGCATACTTTGAACTGCCTCCAAGCCAGTTTGCCCTCATCAAACAGGGAGTGAAAAACTTCCTGTAGGGAAGACTGTTTTTGGGGAGTACTTCAGGAACTTACTTCTCTAATTTACCTGAAACTTGAACTAACAACCAGGTGAGTAGCATCATATGTTTCAAAGGCAAAGACAGTTTGCTCTCCATTTCCAGCTCATGCACAGGTCATCAGGAGTAATGAAAAATAAGAAATTTTCTTTAAATTGTGAAATCACCACTAAGCGTTTAGAATATAAATAAAAATATGTTATTTTGCAAACCTTGATTTTTAAATGGTACTCAGTGTTACAGTGTTTCATATTCTTGTGTCTGTGAATTTAATCTGACACAATTAGTCCCTTGGAGGTAAGATGCATTGAAATAAAAAAGGTTTATATTGAGTGAAATTCTAGGAGCAGAGCTTCATTAACCAAGACACAGTAAGAGAAAATTAGGATTTAATGTCCTCTCAAAAAATTCTACCCTCCTCAGAGATCAGGGAAAGGCATACAAGGCCAATTTAAATCAAAGCTTTAGAGAACAGAGATTAACAGATAAGGGAACAAATATGCTAAAGGTTTTCTGTGGATAGCTAAATAATGAAGAACACTTGGAGAATATTCACACAGAGCCCCAAATAAAGCAGAACAAGACCTAATGTGCAGTAAGTTTTGTCAAGAGAACATCCTGAACACTTACGCAGTTTTTTTCCATTTTATTACGGCTGACCCGGGCAGGAGCAAAGTGCTAAGACATAGGCTCTGTGTCTCAGCTTCTTTGAAATATCTTAAACAAAGGAATAATTTACTTCACATCAAACACAAAATCCTGCAGGCATCTCTGTAGGAAAATTTCTGAAGGCAACTGTTCAGTTTTCAAATAAGCAGTCTCTCTGGACAACAGGAGGATAGCATGTGAGAAATTACTTCAGTAATGTTACAGATACTGACCAGCCCAGCTGGTCAGCTTTAGCTTCCTTCAGGAAATGGTGATGAAAAATTTCCAATTGAAACTTGTGGCTTTTCAATACAGGAGATATTGAAGAATTAACAAAGGAATTTGATCCGAAAGAGAGAGGCTGCAGAAGGTCTGTAAAATATGGTGGTTACTAGATAGCTAGATTTGATAACTAGATTTGCTGGTGACATTGTGTGTTTAGGCAAGACTATAACCACAACATTTTGAGAAGAGCTGGCTTCCTACTGTAGAGTAGTATAGTGAGTTGAAGGTAAATACCTTCAGGTGATCCACATTTGTATGGTTTTCAAAGGCATTGCAACATCAATCCATACTACCTAGTAGGGAAAAGTCAGAGTCCGCCTTATCATCCCATACAGCCTCTGCCTGAAAGTTAAATGTGTTATTATCTGTGTAAATAGTAAACGGTATAATAATTATTGCTGTAGTGCTGAAAAACTAATTAAAATGTCATATTAATTTGATTTGCTCTATCTGCTGCCATTATTGGACTGAACTCTTCTGCCTTTTGGCAAGTAGTGTAATACCCCTCACTTTCAAGGGCAGTTCTTTGTGCCTCTCCCAGAGCAGAAACTGTCTTCAAGTAATTTTTTGGGAAAAAAAAAGGAGATGAAAATGTGGACACTGTGTTCTGTTACTGCTTGAGATGACTTCCTCATTCTGAAATGACCAAAGCTAGCACGGTACACTTGGTTATACAACCGGTTTTTAAAACACGATAAAATTATTTGACTGACCTTCATTACCATGTATTGAAAATCCAGCAAAAATAAAATTCCTAGTCCACCAAGATACTAATCATAATAATCAAGCTTTATCCCTGCTGTAAAAGCTTGGTCATGAAGCCTATTTACTTATTTGTGCTTAGAATAAGAAGAATCTTATTCTAAGCTCTCCTTCTTTTGACTGCTTATAAAGGATCCTGTTGACAATGGGCAGTTGAACGCACATAATCACACATGCTATTCCAGATAGATGCTCATTTTCTGAGAAACTCTTTCAAGTTGGCAACTTGTCAGGTCTCTTTTAAAATTATTTTTGAGTGAAAACTTGTGCTCTGGTGTTCTGTGCACCAAAAGTCCCTGTAAGTCCTTTTCATATTATCTCTGGTTATTCTTAGCGCTCACTCACAGCCGGAGCTGTTCATAATCATCTCATGACTGGCACTAAGGAGGATTTCACTTTTTTTTCCCCCCCTAACCCTCTAAGTCTTTAAGTCTGCAGGGAGGAAAGCAAGAGCTGCTCTGGCCAGAGAAGCACTGGCTGCTGCTCTCCCTGTGTCCCCATAGCACAAATTACACAGCCACAGGAGAGTATGTCAGTTAAAAGAAGAGATTAAAAGGACTGGGATTACTTAAGTTGGCAGGCAGATCAGTGAGAGCATATATAACAAAAATGTAAATGGTACAAGCTGTAAAGAAGGAAATTGACTTACACTCACTGGCAGTGGACTAGATGATTGTTGTACACCCCTTTCAGCTGAACCATTCTACTCTGTTCTATTATACAGAACTAAAGTGGCGCTCAGTGAGGTGGGATACATTCATAGGAGATACATATAAATAGTGTTTGACATGCTATGCGATTAACCGATGGAACTCATTGTTAAAGGATATTATTTGACAAATAGTCACTTGAGCTTACTGAACTTGCTGGGTTTAGTATTGAAATGAGCAATAAAATACAAAATGAGCAGCAAGCCTTCAGTTCAGAAAAGTTTCTTTATATTACTGTCACACAGTTTAGGTACATTATAGTTCTGTGAAACTGTGTTTGTGGGTAGGAAGAGGTTCCTTTTGCAAATGGATATTATGTTCATCCCTTTATTTGTCTGTTCTGCTCTTACAATTCTGGTTTTCTATATTTTGCTTTGTTTTTAACAAGTGACCATGTCCTACTCTTTTTGCTAACTCTTTTGCTAGCTAGATTTGCACTAACAGTTCTCTCATCTTTCAAGAGATTAGTGAGAGACACATTTCTCTGAAGCCTAAATATATAAGAAAAAAAGCATATAACTTAGCAAGACAAACAAAAATTGTTAACAATTTGAAAAGTAGGATAGCCTTGAAGATCTTATGTTAAATGCTGGAAAAATCAGGGGTTTGTATTGCAACTAATCAAACCTAAACTACATCCTAAGTCAAAGCTGGCAAAATGCTGATCTTCTAGCTATATAATTCAGAAGTAAATCTGATTAAATCAGTATAGTTATGTCAGGGCCAATGTCTTACAAAGAACTAAAGGCAGCTCCTACTATTATATGAAACATACTGCACCAATGTATATGTCAGAGATAGAGTGTTTCAGAGTACTGTGCCCTGAGGAAAAATGCTCCTGTAGCTCTGAGGAAGAAGAATGACACCCAAAGGCCCAAAGTGCCATGTTCTGTTTAAGCAGACCTCCTCTGCTAGAAAAGTATTTCGGGATGTCTGCATCTTGTTTGTTTCAAGTATGAAATGTAGATTTACTGTTTTCATGGAAGGATGGGTTGGCTGTGTGGCAGGATACAGCAGAGACTGGGAAGAGCTGGGGAATTAAAACACTGAAACTATGAAAAACAGGATGCTGACTATGCTGTGTTTGTCTGATGTGATGACACATTCTCTGTGGCACCACATAGTTTCTTACCATTTCATGAAAAGCAGAGGCTTGGATTCTGTTTCCTTGCTGTGCACGTAGTCTGTAAAACTTCAAATGGAACGGCAAATATTTCTTCCCAGCAACGTTTGATGCAGACGGTATGTTTCGGTCTCAGTACTGCAAGAGGAGTATGTGAGAAGCTGTTTCAGGATGCTGCCCTGGGGCTGGCACCAGAATTAGGCTGGGGTATGCTAGCCCACTGTCTACTCACTGTATGCAGCATAAGCAGTGACCCACTCTGGCAGTTCAGCAGCAGGACTGGTCACATCTGCTGTCAGAATGGTTCTGCATCTAATGTGTATTATCCTTATTTGTCTAGAGTTCTCTTCTCTGAGCAATTTCTGCCTCTTTTATAATTGTTCATGGGAAAATTTCATAAAATTGAGTTTGGGGTTACACTGTAAAATTCCACAGTCCCAGTCCCTCACGCACAGAAAGAGAAGGGCATTTTGGTTTAAATCATGTTTGTTTCTTCTTCTGCTTTATATGTGCGCTGTGCCACTTCTTGTCTAACCCAGGTAATTAATAAGGGCCCTCTTATTCTGATACCTAATTGCCTGTGAAAAGGGAAGTTTATTATTCCCCTCAAAGGAGAGGCTTGATATTCAAAGAGAAATTCCAGTTTTATAACTTCTGCCCTTTCCTGAAGAGTGAAAATTAGGAAGAAATTCTTTTATTAAATACAAAGAAAAATCTGAGAATTCAACTACTGTAGCCATCACTGCCCCTCTAGAGAAAAAGCTTCTATTCATATATGTAGCAGAAAGAAAGTTGAAAGCAACAAAGACAGTATTGACTCTGTTGTATCAAGTGTTGTCAGTTCAGGTATCTGCTGTCTTATTCCAGGGCCCTTCTGATTTTATCACAGACATTATCTTATTTTTTGGAGTAATGTTTTTTATCAGCATGCTAGATTGGATGTAATTATCTTGTCCTTTTTCTCTGCACAGCAGCACAAGCATATTGTTATTGTGTACATACATACGAATGAACTGCAGATTGTTTTCTTAAATATTAGGAATGACTCTACATGTGTATTTTTGCTTAGCAACTAGCAAAGGGACAACCTAAAGCATACACAGATAAACAAAAAACCGGCCGTGTTTCAGATGTTCATTTTATTAAATAACATAGAGAGCATAGCAGAGTTTTTGGAACACAACTGACTGTGAAAGCAAATAGGCTCTTATAGACTATTGGCAGCAACTTCTTTGATAGAGGAGAAACATATGTTTGCACAGCTTATGTCATGTGTAGCTTTTTTATCTATAGAAGAGATACAGGTTAGGTAACAGTAACAGGAGTTTGAACACGGCAGTTTGTCAAAATTTCTCAACTTAGATTTCCCTTAGATCCTGCAGATTCAGAAAGCATCTCACAGTTGATTCCTTTGTAGTAGAGCTGCCAACCTATTTCTGATGTAGCACCATTGTGCTAAGACTTGTAGTGATCCTGCAAAGTCTACTCCAAACAAGCATCGTGGCTCAGTAATGGCAGCTTACAATCACTTCCTGCTCATTCATTTTGAACACTTTTGTGCATCTTGGCACTGAGGTGATCGGTCTCAACTTCACCATGCCTCTGAAGCCATCGTGACCTAGAGCACCAACAGTCAGAAAAGGTATGTAAAAGTCACTCACCTCTGGTGCACACGTAGAAAACTGCCAGAACTCCTACAGGCAGAAGAAGCAATTTCTCCAAGGCAAAGTCAGAGAAAAGCATGCTGCAACGCCTATGGTGGTATAAGAGGAACAAGTATGGCTTGAGGATGAAAGAGGATCCATAAGAAGAGAAAGCCCAGTTCAATGACCCAGGAAGTTTCTCTCAGCCCTGTTTCCCTAGTAATCTTTCTGCAACGAAACCTCTTTTTAACCCAGATGTATGGATTTTTAACAGTATTGCCCAGAGCTTCAGGGAAACAGCCATTTGTTCCTCACTTATTTTCTGGGTTTTTTCTCTGCTGATGAGATTATACTCAGTAACCTACCCTGGTCCAAGGAGGGGATCAATATACTCTGTTTAACAGTAAACTTATTTGTTTGCTGTAGGTGAAATACCGTGAAGTCCTCATCTAGTGGTAAGAACTAAGTGATGCTTTATAGCTATTAGTTCTGGTTGGGAAACATAAAAAATGAATGTTATTCTTTGTTAATCTCTGTGAAACATAAAACATTGCCCTTGTGTTTCTAGGCAGAGAGAACAGAACTTGGGCCTTCCAAGAATTCTGTCTTTGGGCTGGATGTCAAGTTACAAAAATTTGTTTGTGTTGAAACAACCATACTTTAGCATTGATAATCTGTGATCTTTGGTAGGATGACGGGTAAAATATCACTAGGCTAAAAATGCATTTGTTTTGCATTTTCTGCCCAGAAGGGGCAAGGTAGGGCGGAACTGTTCCCAGTCTTGACCACCAAATCTCCCTGAATGTGACCGACACAAAATCTTTGACTGAAGTTAATTCAAATAGTTACAGAGTTGCCAATCCTACGACCTATAAATGGAAATTCTTTCAAGTTTAAGGCAGTAGGAACTTCAAGGAACATTGAAGATTTCAAGATTCGTAGTTAATATTGGCACAGTTCACAATACAGTAAGCAAGCACTTGCATCTGGCAGCACTAAGAACGGCAGTTATCAGCTGTTGCTCTAGCATACCAAAATGTGCCACTGGTTGAAAAAGGTATTAACTAAGGCTGCAGCTTCTGCAGTTGCCTCAAAAGTGTAGAAATACAATCTAAAATTACAGGCTGCTGACTGGTTGCCATACTGTCCTTCTAGACTTTTTTCCTGATTAATTTCTGTGCAAGGCAAGCCAGGAACTGCTATTGTAATTAGCAGTCAAAATAAGAGTCAATCATTGCAATGTACACAGAGGCAGTATCTTCCCTCAGTGCAGCTGCGTTAGGTGGTTGCCTGAGAGACTCTCCAGCCTCAGGGACTATGATAAACTCGCAGTACTGACTTCTGAAGAATTACAAGACTCCAAAAAATGGCAATATGAGAGATTTTCTTAAAGTGTGCTTGTTTGGCTGTGTTTAATGCACCTACAGAACTGCAGGACCATTGTTTGGACCACATTCTGTATCATGCTTCCTACTTAATGCCTTCTTCCATTTCATCAAGCAGACCTTGACCTCACTCTCTGTGTCCTATGTGAATTTATACATGGCTGTTTCTTTCCTTCCCCCAACCATATAATTTCAGCACTGCTGGGGACATTGCCCTGCAACTTCTCAGTCTCCCTCCTGCTTCCCAGATTCCTCCCATTTCTTGTCTTCATCCTTCTTACCCACCTCCTACACTGATCTCTTCATGCTCTCTCTTCCAGGTCTCTGTTTCCTGGCCTGCTGTGGCCAGGGTCCTTCTTCACACCTCTTCCTGCTGTGAAGTCATCATACACCACCCAAGTTCCCATCAAGAAAGCTATATGCCAAATGGCTGTCCTTTTCCATCAGTGCAGCTTTGCTTCAGCCATATCAAAACCAACAGAGAGTTAGAGACAATTCTATGCAGCTGAGTTGCTGCTTAGATGTATAGCCGGTGATATGAAGTTGAGGCTACACATAACAAGCACAAAACTTCATGACTGAATGTATAAAGCTATAATTAATTTTTATTTAACACCTTTTTGCAATTACAATAAAAGTACAAGCTGGCAGGTACATTGCATCTGCTAAACAGTGAGGAATCAGAGAAGTTTTTTTGGTGGGTTACTTGGGACTGATCCAAGACAGAAGGAAGACATTAAGGAATGGTCAGGGTCCAAAAGCCTTTGGAAAAGCTGGAAAAAAATGTTTGGCCAGGAAGTTAAAGAAAACATTTGTGCAGGGTAAATGAAATAAGCTTGACAGGGAAGGAGAATGGGACAAGTAGGTCTCTTGGCTATTTTGCCAAGCTCATAACTTAAAGTTACAAACATACTTTTGGGTTTTTGCTCATAGCCTTTGTACCCCAGATATGGTAGCTGAATTGCTACATTATTTTTCCACTGAGAGGGAATCAGAAGTAAAAGTTTCATCTTTCCCTCTGTAAGAACAAATGCCTGGTTTTTGGCTGACACAGAGCACAAGATATTAAACGAAGCTCCTGCCAATTTAATCAAATATGGAAAGAACATAATTTGACTGCTGTAAAACAAAATAACATAACACCATAGATTCTGTCTGGAGATGTCCTCTTGCTATACCCCTCCGCTATTTGTTTTGGTTTCCCATTATCCTGTTTCTCGGAGGAATGCTTTGCAGCAATGGTTGTATCCAGCCTTCCTGTGCTAGTTACAGAATGATCCCTATTTTGAACCACAATTGTCAGACATACAGCTGCAAAAACTGTCTTGTGGTTGAACTGTAGGAAAAAAGGTATCTGAGGAAAGCAAAAATATTTCCATTTTAAATAGAAAAGCCTTCTACTTGTGGTTTAGTCAGTTCTGCCTAGATGTTAAAAATTTAAGGCCATTACCCAAAAGTGAAATGATTTTTTTTTTTATATCTCACGCAACTTCTCCTCAAGTCACTCACTTAGTCTGTGTTAGTGGTCCTATGTGTGTGATGTCTTCTGTAAAATACTAAGAAGGCTGCAAAGTCTGGGTTGCTTCTAGAAATTGGGTTTCACTCCTCATTTGTGAATAATCTGTGTTTATGTGAATAGTCATGCTTCTGTGTCTTCCCTGAAAGGCCAGAGGCTTACCAATAGTAGAATGATATGGAATTTATCATAATAAAAGACTCAACATGATTTTCTTACAGTAGGCTACATCTTTCATAGTGTATTTAAACAAAATTATCTTTGAAAAATCCAGACAAGCAGATTTTTACAAGTAGTGAACTACGAATATTGTTTAAGTGTTGTCATGGTTGTCTTAGTTGTCTGCTTCTTAAAGATTTACTCCTAGAAACTGATCTGAGTTTAGGAGTTAAAAGAAATACTACTACTAAAAAAAAACCAACCTCTTTGCTTTTCATATAAAAAAAAAACAACACCAAACCCTCAACTAGTAAGTAAAGTAGTAAACACTCATAAATAAAAAAGATGCTTGCAAACACTGCGTGAATGAGTCACTGAGTCATCTTGTCATAGTTCTTTCAAGTAAATGGTGTATCCTTGACAGAAGATGGTGGCATCTCTAAAAACTGTGGTGGTTTGACTTTTTATAATACTGCAGTACTTGTTCTGTGTCAGACCATTTTTTTGCAGTAGCAATAAAGCCTTTGACTCTTTAACAGATGTCATTTGTTACCTGCTTACACACACACAGAACTGAAGCTGCAGGTATTTTGAACATGACTGTGTATTAAGGAAACAAGTAAATCTTTGGACTTGATCTGCTTTTTTTGTTTTTCCCTGTGTTTCATGGACAGTCATATTTGCCTAGAAATCACTCTGCTATTTCCAGCTTCTAGCAACAGTTTTGGACCTTTCTGAAATCACTCTGCAGGCAATTCTGTTTGACCGGTTTGTTGGTATAATCTTGGTATATCAGTAGGTCAAACTAACAGTCCCCTTCTTTCTTCAACCAATGTGGCAAACCGTTAGATGAAAATAGTGCCAAGGATCAGATATGTCTGTGTTTGTGGTTGCAGCAGATTGCTGTTCCCAGAGCTGGTGCACAGCCGAGACCTCTGCAGGGGATGGGCAGGCTGTCAGGAGGAGGAGAGGCACACATGCCTGTGGATGCAACAGGCTCCTCTTCATTTCACAATGCAATGCTCACCAGGGCTTATATCCCTGCAGATTGCGGACTTACACTTCTTTCTAAAGACACACAGCTAAGACCAGTCCAGACTGGCTGAAGCTATGTGTGTGTGTGCATACACGCGCAGAAATGAGCACAAACACATATGAACACATAAGTGGACTAATAACCTTATGAAGTGGCTAACAACAAGTACTCTGGAAAAAAAAATTTAAAAAAGAGAACAATAAAAAAGATGTCTGTGTGTAACTGTATGCAAAATAATATCACAAAACTAGGGTACTAGAGATCTTTCTCCACTCTTTTGGGATAGGACTGCTAAGCACCAGGTACATCTCTGTACAGTAAGACATTCACTTCATGCATTTTGAGACCTGGCACGGATTTCAGTCTGCCTGTTGTATTTATAATGAAATGTTAAGTAAATTTGAAGGGAACCGTTGTTTCCCTTGTGAGGCTTTATAGCACCTTAAGATCTTAAACTATGACAAAATACGTTCCAGCCAGCTCAGAATAGAAAGATGCCAGAATCGATTTAAGACATTTCAGCCAAAGGGTAATCCAACTAGCTGGTGGTTATGTCTCTAATTTCATATGTGGCAGGGTTAAGGCCTTTGCAGCAGTTCTTAGTACCCCTTGTCCTGCCTGATGGAGTAGTGGCATAAGCTAGCCTCAGCCATACACTCCTTGTATGTATAGTATCATGTACAGTGAAACGAGGGAGAGAAAAAGGTGTTAGCAATTAATGTCTAATCTACATCACATGGTGACACCTGTAGGATGAAAAAAATCTGCAGAAAGTCAGTGTTCTCTAAGTAATTAAGTTACTTCATCTGCAAGGCAAACCTGTTTATATTTGTGATTATTAGTCACTCCATCTTTGAACATTATTAGTTAGTTACATACATTCCTTCTGACCCCATTCAATTAGGAATTGCACAGGAATTGTATTACTGGCTTAACTCTCTACTGGGAGATTTAACAAAATCCCACTGTGATTCAGGGCAGGTGTGCCAATACCTATACTACAATTCTTTCCCAATGCCCAGCAATGAGGGGATTTCTGAAGGCGCTTATGGCAGATGGCTATTGCTCTGCCCTGCAACTCTTAAGCAGCCAACTTGTCCTGTGAAACCATAGGCATCTGAGTCTTCAGGAATAACTCAGTCCAGCAGAAATTCATCTTCACCCTCCTGAGGCTCAGCAGCTACCCTATGCGGGTCTGAGCCACTGTCCAGACTGAGCATTTGAACATCTGTGTCATCCAAGAGCTGGCTTTACAGAGATCTGTCTCTCTCTGGAAAGAAAAGTATATATGTGTGTGTATGTATGTTTGTATAGGTACATGTATATATACAAATACATATATATATACACGTATATGTACACACATAGATGCATCCATGTGTGTACATGTATATACACGGATGTATATCTATATATGTGTCTGCACATGAGAGAGAGGAAGAGCTTGTTTCTAAATTCCTGTTTGTGATTAAATGTACAATGCCTGTGCTGATCCTTTAAGTTCTTTTCATAAAGATGTACAACCCAACTTGAATGAAGGAACAGAGCTTGCCTTTGTGCATTATGCTCTGTTTGGAGAAACACTCCTGTGTCTGTTGCTTGTTATATTCAGCTGCTCAGAGTTTTTTACATGCCATAAAATACAGACTTCTGATCCTTGCCACACTGCTTGTGAAAATTTTGTTTACTAAGTGAGATCTTTGGGAGGATGATAATTAAGTACTCTTGCATGTTTGCTGCCTAGTTTAATTACTGCACATTTGCTTAAGTGAGTCCAGGTGATTTGTTTCTTGCCATCTAATTCTCATTAAGAACTGAATAACTAATTGGAACCTCCCATTTTTTTTTCATTCAGTTTATGTTTTCTGAACTTGTGTAAAGGGCCAAGAGGGAGGGAAGGAACCTGGAGCTGGGAGAGATCCAGGTACCCCAGCTGTGCTGTCTGGCAATCAATCACAGAATGGCAGATTCAGTGAGGCTGGAAGGGACAGTGGATCCCTCAAGGCAGGCTCAGTCATGGGCTCAGACTGGGCTGCTCAAGACTTCACGCAGTCAGGATGTGAGACCCTCCAAGTGCAGGAGACAACCCAGCCTCCCTGAGCCCCAGCCCCACTGCTGGGCTGACCTTACGGGGAAAAGTCTTCTCATATCCAGCCTGAGCCTCTCATGTTGCAGCTTGTGCTGCTGCCTCCTGCCCTCCTGCCATCACTGCTGTGATGAACCCAGCTGCATCTCCTCCACCCCTGCTGTTGGTGCCAGGTGTGATGCTGGGTGCTCCTGAAGCCATCCCTTCTCCTGGCTGAACCAGCCCCCATCCCACAGCCTCTCCTGGCTGAACAAGGGCTCCAGCCTCACCATCTGGGTGGCCTCTGCACACCTCCAGCTAGTTTGTGGGTGTCCTTTCCCTATTGTGCAGACAAAAAAAGACATAGACCATCCTATTGAAACGATCACCTTGTCTTCATTTTGTTTAACTCCTCTCATATGCTTTAAAAGCATGCTATGTTGTGTCTTTTTCTCTATTATCTGTTTCATGTGTATATGTTTGTTAGTGTTTCCTCAAATCTTGCCCATCTGTAAGCGACGAAGAATTCATCTGTAGCAATCAGCTGGGCAGAAGTATTGCAGGACTTAATGCGCAGATTTTGGTTCTGTAGTTTCATAAATCTGGAAAATTTAGGCAGATTCAGAGGTCTCTGAAGAAGAATATGTATTTTTTCTCTTTTGATTCTGTCTGCCATTTCCTAGATACTTCCTCCCTTCATCTTTTTGTTTAATTCCTTCAGAGATTGTTCCTTTGAACATCTCCTCGCAAGCATTCATTCTGCCTCTGTGTTTGCCATGGGAGCAATTTGCCTGTACTCTAAGTCTCATGCTGCAAGCAAGGTCCTGAGGGTGATTAAAGTGTGGTCATGAGGGCAAAGGATAAGTTGAAAAAAGAAAGGAGGATCATAAATGAGCCAGTGACTAAATGCAGAAGGTTTTTTTCATAATGTCTCTATACATATATGCACAAATTTCACATTTATTTTTTCAGAGGAAAAAAAAAAAAAAAAAAAGCAGCCAAAACATCAAGGATATGGTAGGCAGTTTAGGTTCTGGTGTATCCAAGAACTGTTTGATTATATAATTACAGTTTATCTGGGTGTTGTTTTCCACCAGAGAAATTGCAAACAAGAAGTAATGCATTAGCATACTGCAGGTAAAAGCAACAGGACAGATTGTGCTTCAGGAAGGGTGTTAACTGTGGTAAGAAGAGGAAACAGGCTTTAGATCTTTCAATAGAAAGAGCAAAATAAAGCTGACACAGTCTTCCCTCTCCCAGAAAGAAGTTGCCTGGTTGACATAGCTTCCCCATGTTGGTACTCCCCGTGTTCATTAAATGGGAACCATCAGGATGCCTCTCTAGTCATCTGTGTGGGAACTGAGAAAGCTGGAAGGAAAACAAGCCAACACCTTCTCTGCCAAGGGGCCTTAGAGCCTCATGTTTTCATGGTCTTCACTTAGAGATGCTACGCAACTGTAGTATCAGTGAAAACTAATGGGAACTGTGGATGCTTCGGTAACAGGTAAAGTGGTAGAGGTAAACTGGAAGGTAAGAAGGTATCATCTAGCACTCACGTTCTTCAGAAATGTCAATAGGTAAAATGGCATATTTAAAAGAGGCATTGCCGAGGTCTGGCAAACCTCAAAGTAAAGATTTGCAGAGCCAAACAATGCTAGCATTTTGCAGTTGCTCATCATAAAGGTTGGCAGAAGAAAGTGAGGTTTTAAACTAAACTGTATGTGAACATTTATAGAATTCCCTGGATCAGATAATTTTTAAGCAAAGAGGAGATAATATTTGGTCCTGTGGATATTAAAATTATCTCCCTAAATGCTGGTCATTGCCAGAGGGGCTATAAAGATAATCTCTGCTCATGAAGCAGGCTATGAAGAACATTTCATGAGATGGAAAACTTTGTGAAAAAAACATTGAGTATAGAAGGATACTTCTGTTTCTCATGACTAGAAGGACTTTCAACTTCTCCAGCAAAATGTCAACATAAATCAAATTGTTTTAATTTATTTGAGAGCACAATATTACTCTGTGGATACAATAAGCAGAGGAGATGATGAAGTGAAATGAGATTCCTCAGAGTGAACGTGGGACCAGAATTATTTTTTTTTCTTACCACAGAACAAAGGGTTGACTTAATCCTGTGAAAGATTGACTGTGAGACATTCAGTATTCCTTATCAGGCCACAAAATAATCAGCAAAAAAATAACAGTAGTGAGGTCAAATGGCTAAATAGTCAAATGACAAGCTTAAAGTGGTGCTCATGAGAACTATGGGCTGAGCAGATCACACGTATGGTGCAAACTTGTTGCCAAATCTTTGCTGGGTGAATGAGGAAAGGCAGGTGGAAAAAACCAAGTAAATAATTAAAAACTAATGTCACAAACACATCTGATTTTGCTTCTCCCATACTTTAGCATTCTGTTGCAACTATAGGTCTGCCAGCACTTGAAGGAGTAAGTGTCCACACAGCATCTGCAGTGTTTTATTTATAACGTTCAAAATAGATTTTTGCCCCAGGTAGATGCCCCAAGAGAAGGTACAGTAAATATTTCTGTTTGTGTCAAATTTCAGCAATTTTTCATGGCCTCTCCTCATTAAAATACACACACATATACACACATGCATGTACGCATACATGAGATGGCACTTCCCTGTCCCAGAGGATGAATACCTGGCTTGTTTAAACAAATTTGGGCTGACAGATTGTTTCCAGCAATTGCTGATTTGTATTAGAATTTTCTGGCCTTAATGGCATGATATCCTCCGTTTTAGTACCTACAAATTTAAAAGAACACTGACCACAGCATAATGTGTTATCCTGTTGGCAAGTGCTATCTACACTTAATAGATTTCCAAACACCTCTCTGTGTTTGGGGTTACAGATGATAGATATGACACATCTTTTTTTAAAATCTTTTTGCCCTGCGACTAGGAAGTTTAGATTTCATGGGATTAGGCAATAAGGCAACCCTTCTGTCTTTTTGGTGCTTATTTTTTACAGACAATGCCAATATTACTATTACAAAAGCATTTACATTACATAGCATACGTGTGCCAGCTGAGCATAGCCTCCTGGTGTGGTGCTGTATTCAAGTAACAGTGACTATAAGTAGACAATGTAGGCAAAGGACTGCGGACCACAGAAACAGTCTGCTGTATGTTCATCTATTTTTTTCCATTTATCTGTGAAAAAGCAAAAGGTCCAGCTCTCTGTCCCTGTGTTAGCTCTCTGCTACCATGCCTATACAATGAGGGAGCAGTTTAGTAGTAGAAACAATTTAAAAAATCAGTTTTTATGAGGTGTCATGAGGGCCTTTACTCTTGAGCACTCATGATTGTGCAAAAGGACTGTGAGACTTGCAAGTTCTGCTTGTTTAGGGGCTAACATATATATAAACATATTCAGCAAGATAATGATGTAGGTTTCTGCTCGTGATCGTTCTTTTCCATTTTCCTGTTGGTTTACTTATTCAGCTTGATTCCATTTCCAAGTCCTTTGGCTGCATCTTACCCTTCAACTAAACAATTTCAACTTAAAATACTTTTTACTTCAGTCATTATTTGGAAGAAAAATTTTGCATTTGTCTTCATGGGGAAAAGAGTATGTTCCTTTCCTGAAGTCAGCTAATCTACTTTAAATCCTAGAAAAAAAATCAGACACTTTTTGTTTTCAATCCAAACTAGCAGGTCAGATTAAAAGCCACGGAGATCAGTCAGCCAGCTGATTAAGGGTGAGCACTACATGTTGCCTTTTCTTGCTAGCACCTGTACCTGACTTCAAGTTAGAAAACTCAGATTAAGAACATACCTTTTAAAAACAAAATCAGTTGTCTGAATGCATGCCTGGAAGCAAAGAGCATTTCCTTGCCTATAATGCGATGTAGTGCGGTAATTCCTCAGCTTTCACTGAACCAGGAAGCAGTTACCTGATCAGTACAGCATCGTGCCTGGCTAACATGGTTATTCTGCATCTGAAACCAAAGGTAGTATTCTCACTGACCTTGGATTTGTTATTACACATCTATTGCCTGTAACTGTACTCTAAAAAAAGAATTCATGTGCTTACAGCTTCCTGAATTGAACTTCCTCAGTCTGATTTGCAGGGGTACCAAGTAGGAAAATCTTAACTTTTCCAAAGCTGTTCGAAGTTCCAGCTGGGAGTAAGGTTTAAACACCTCCAGGTATAACCATATTTGAACCTAAATCAGCAATAACTCTGGGTAAAATTGTCTGCTTTCATTGGTGATATAGATATTTGCTGTTCTTTTTCTTGTTGTCCATAGCAGTTCTGTGCTTAGAACAAATGAAATCTGTGCTTTAGAGACATACTGTGCAAATAATATATCAGAAGAATGAAAGCTTCCTCTGCCGAAACAGCGCAGAAAAAATGGTGATTTTTATCACTATGTATATTTTTATTTAAGAAATTCCCATTTTGTGAATTTTTTGCTCTGTATGTTACCACCTTCTAGTTACACCTTCTTACAATATAAGCAGATGGGTTCGATTTCATGCAGTAAGATCTTACATAGGTGCCATCAGCATTTCTTACTGATAACAAGTACACAGGTATTTTTCTGAAAGTTTTCTTTTTAACACAAGCAATAGGTCTAATGCAAGTATAAAACCGGTTTGCAATTATAGAACAAAAAAGTCTTAGAGTCCCTCAAGTGGTGACTCATGATAATTGCAGCACAATATGAAACGCAGCCCGGAAAGGAGTACGAGGTTTTGCAAGGAACAAAGTACTTTGAATGTAAGGACTGACCAGAAAACCAGATGGTTTAAAATCACAGCCTTTGGCTATGGAACTTATCGTCTATTTCTTTTAAATACAGTCATAGTTAGACTTGTACTGTATTAATTTATTTGTTCCTCCTTCAGAGGTTGTTTTCTCACCTCAGAAGTAAGGGTCTGTTTTTATTTATTGGGGATGGCATATTATGCTCCAAAATTTTAAATGGTATTACCTAGGTTTATCTTTATAATTAAGCTGTGTTTCAGAATAAATCGATAAAGGGGTGCATGCTCCTATTCCTTTATAAGTAACAACTAACTTGTGTGCATTTTCACACAAGGTTCACTCTTATCATGGGTTAATTTTATACGACTTTGTGGCGTTTCTTTCAGTTAATCAACAACTAACAAATGAACTTTTCAAAACTGAACTGTGCCTAAAAGTTGTCCTTTTGTATTTGTAATGTTTCTTGGTATCTCTTAAGGGTAGTACACTGTATTATTTTCCTACACAAAAGCTAGCAGGTGGGTCTTGGTGGGAAACTGGTCCAAGGGGTGCATTTTTGTTTTGCTGTGCTTTCAGTTTGTCAGTGTTGGCTTAGTACCACCATGTGTCGTTACCTTCTTTATAGCTGAAAGCTGATGCCCTGCATGTGTGCTTCTGAGCAACTGCGGCTATGCACAAGTGAACAAAAGACTGCCTGGTGATGCTGAAACCATGCCTTTCTGTTGCATGCCTTTCCACACCAGAGAGGGTTTCAGATGAAGTTCTGGATATTTAAGGACCTGTGCAATTACCGTCTGGTAGATTTCTTCACCACAGCTACTATTCATCCCCTCAAGTCTGTTCTTTCCCTCCTCCTTATTTTAATCTCTCCCATAAACCCTCAAATAATTAGTACACAAAAATTAGACTGTGAAAAAATCCAAGTTGCTCTTCAAAGAGGCAATCAGAAACACAGAAACACAGATTTCTCCTGTAACCTTACCAATGCCTTTCCTTTATTTGCACATCATGTGTTATGAAGCCTCCATGCATGAACCCAGTAACAGAATACAGTTTGATCAGAACTGACACAACCATGTTGTTCGTATTGCTTTCATTCACTAAAAATTTTGTTTCTGCTCCTTGGAAGAAAAGATCCCAAAAGCAACTGATATAGTTTGTCACCTGCAGAGAAATCACTCGCAAAGTCAGCTATTTCCATGGTTGATTTTTAAATTTGAGGCATGCCAGGCACAGCATGCTGCAGTGTTGTAATCTACCTATACAAGACAGAGATACAAAAAAAAAAAAAAAACCAACCAAAACCAACCTCTTCTGGCTGAAGCTGCTCAAAATTCCCCAAGTTCTTCGTGGAGGAGAGATTCAGGAAAACAAACTCCCCATCCTTTCGCTGCATGCTGAATCCCTCACCCCTCTCCTGACTAAAGAATCCGCTTTGCCAAATTGGCACATGCCAAAGGCCACATTTCTCTCTGGGATGTGTGTCTGTGTGCTACTCACACTGAATACAAACTGAGAACAGGACGTGGCTTTGTGGTCTGGCTCATACAGCATCTAATTTCAGCCAGGCCCCCGCTGTGACCTCAGAGAGACTGAGCTGACAGCTCATGATCCACCTTAAATGTATACTTTGGAAGTGATAAAAAGTAAGCCAAACCGAAACAATGGGGGGGGGGGGGGGGGGGGGGGGGGGGGGCAGGCAGCCACAAAACCCAGAACTGTGTCTGCACAGTAACAAATGCAAAGGCAGTTTTTCAGGTGGGCTTTACTAATCTGCACTGTACTACAATGCAGACTATTATTAAGGTCACTTTATTAACAGCTACTTTTACACAATGACATGAACCTTTCTGCTTTGCAACAATTTTTAATGTCTGTTTTGCAGAGCTTTTGTGAGTTAATGTGATTTTTTAACTACTGTGATTTTTACATCACTGCTATTTCTGCTTCCCAGGTAGTGAACAACATGGATTCCAACATAAAAATGGAGTGCTATAGCTATTAGCAAAACAGTACACCTTTATGCAACATTTAGCAAAAATAAAGCATATTTTAAGCAATTCTGTTCATGTCAACAAGCTTCTGCAGGAAGTTCTCTAAAATCAGAAAGACAGGGGATCTCTTAAACTTACAAAATTGAAAAGTCTTCTAAAAAAAATGATCTAATGCATGA
Organism: Falco peregrinus; assembly: GCF_023634155.1. Lineage (NCBI taxonomy): Eukaryota > Metazoa > Chordata > Aves > Falconiformes > Falconidae > Falco > Falco peregrinus. The sequence continues at coordinate 50,911,652 of NC_073739.1, forward strand.
TTAGGGTATCAAATTCACATGGTTCTTCTGTACAGTCTGCTGGGAGGAAGGAAAATCATGTCCAGCCCTTCACAGGGTTGGAGTGGCTGATGGTCCTGCTGGAACACACTGCATCTTTTTACCTCTGTAATCATATTTGCCAGGTGTTTATTGCAGTGGTACTGAGGAGGCAGTTCTGCTTTTAGGACAGTGTGTGCCTTTGAAGTGGGAAAGCACTTGGACTGTAATAACAGCCCATGTTACAGTTTTACTGAGCCAAGAGCAGGAATGCATTTATGCGATAGCAATTACTTCAGAGAGACAATCACTCTCTGCTGAAGCCCTTACTAATGCGTGGCTTAAGAAGATAATGCAGCCTTATTGTCTAACCATATCTTCCTTACAACTGTAAGCAGAAGCTGTTGATAGCATTATAAGAAAACTGTGTTTTATCTCAGACACACAACAACACTTAAACACAACTTCTTTGCAGCAATAACCTTACATGGTCATAAAGATTTAAAAACTGATGGGTTGAATTTATTGTCTTCATATCTATGTAAAATGACTGTCTCAGAAAACATACTTTTAGGTTCCCTTTGTACTTCTTTTTTTGGTTGTCCTCTTTTTGTTCCAGAAACAAAAAATGTGGAAGGATGTCCACTTCAGGTTTTCCTACTGATACTGCAGAGGAGGACTCTAGCATATTTTTCTCAGCGGCATGTTGAGACTGTCTAGAGTGGAACAGCTTCAGAGCAAAAGGAAGCTTCTGCTCTTAACTTGATGTTGGATAGACAGTGTTATTTATTGTCATAAATTTTGTCATAAACACCTTCTTAAAAGAAATATTTTGTCAGAGAATAGGACTTGAATAACTCAGGACCAGGAAATGTCTAGACCTCTTTAATAAATATTAGACAACTTGACATAACTGGTAACTTAGGATTTTAATCACTGGGTTAGAGTTGTTGCACTGCATATTTTGTTTGTTTCAGTTTCAAAAGGGGATTTTACTGATGAGCATAGAGTATGGATGGGGGAGATTTAATCAGTGCACACGGGAATGTACTATACCACCAGACTGCAATTATTAGACCATTTCCACTTTCTTAAGAAGATCTTACTCTCAATTATTTGCTAGCAAATAAATGAGTAAACTAATAATAATACTGGGGTCTTAGTCTTGCTTCTGTAATAGATGGCTCAGAAGAGATCCTTTGTAATTCAGTCTCAATACCATATGTCTCTGTTGACATTAAAGTGCTTAGTTCCAAATGAGTTGGCTTCATTCAAGAGTCTTAATTCAAGAGTGGATGATTAGATCTTAAGCTAAAAACCTATTAGGTTGTAAGCACTTCTGTTGCTGAAAGGTATTAAAGGAACAGCATAGTGTGGTTGCAGATAAATCCTCTATATCTAGTACTGATTGGTTAAACCTTGTTTGATCTTCAAACAACATTAAAAACTAGCTGCAACGTTCAAAGTTGAATGTCGCATAAGTAAACCTCCGGGAAATGTGAAAATACATTTTGATGGCTTTTTGAGAGATGGGAAAGCTCAGATATGAGAATCTGTCACTCTTGTGAACAAAAATAACATAAAGATGTTTTACATAACACACAGACATTTTATCATTTAGAACTAAAAAGCATAGTTTGTACTTTAGTCAGAATAACTTATGTTTATATATATATGTATTTATATATATATATATATAAATAATTTAGCAAGAATAATAAGCAGCTCCAAAGAATTTTATCCAGTCATTCCTTGGCATGGTAACTAACATTTTTAGTAATCCTGCAAGCTATGTATTTTATTTTTCATCTGCAGAGCAGTACAAATTATGTATTGAGCAAAAAAACCCCAGTCCTTGTGGTAAGTGAAAAGAATTATTGTCTGATTCCTTACTGAATAAATCTCAAATACTGAAAGTAAAAATTGCTATTTTGTGGGAGCTGATTCATGGCACAATTTAATTCTATACATGTCCCAGGCCACAGTAAATTTATTTTCCAAATGATGTCCTTTGCCACCAGCCCTATAAAAGAAATAGGAGAAGAAAATGAATACAGGAGTAACCTTGAAATCTTACTTAAATGCTATTTTATAAAATATTTAATACAAATAACAAAAATAACTGGATTTCAGAACCAATCCTGTTATTTGCCAGATGTAATTTGGTGACTGTTTTGAATGCCCGGCTTTTGCTATGTTTTCAAAAGGGTTGCAGAATAAGATTTTCAAGGAGTAACTCCTTCATAATGGTCTGAATAACTATGCGAGTGCTTGCACTTTGCTAGTGGTCACGTTCCCTGCACTAATGCAGTGTATGTTTAAAAAACTGATAAGCATGTGTTATAGCCATCTAAAATGAAATTAAACTCCTTCACGATGGCTTACCTTTGCATACATATAGGAATTTCTTAGGGATTATAACTTGGCATGAAATATATATTAAAAAAAAAAAGTATAAAAAATCTGAATAAAAGCACAATGGCTTGCCTTGGGTTTGTCTTGCAGGTACTCACTTACTCATCGATGGTTCTTTGTCAGTTTCTGTGATGCTGACTTGTCCTCATTCCTTGCTACCAAAAATGGCATCCAGAGCCCTGGAGAAGACAGTGAGCTCACCACTAATAGATATAGATATGTATACACAAATGGCTGAATGGAGAAGTGGAAATGGGAAATACCTTTGCAAGCCGTAGTAAAAAGAAAGGCATTCAGGACATGCCTACATGTGAAACAGGAATTAACTTAAAAAACACTTCTAGAAATCAGTTTTTCAGAGAGACACAGCCTTCCTGGTGAAACAGTGTGCTTTCTTCTTCCCTTCTCTAAAGTTCTCATTTATTAAGCAGAAGTCAGTAAGGGACCTCTGCTGTAGTTGAGAACAACATGACTTTCATACTTAAGTAAGGCAAAAAGTCAAAGAAGTCTGTGCTGCTAGAGGGCTTGAAAACCTCTTCTCCAGTCTTTTCACCCCATTTCTGTTAGGATGCTGAGTGGCTGCAGGTGAGGGTAACCAGGAACAGCTGTCTCTGTCCCTGTCCTTGATGATGCCATGGTACACAGACCACAGCACCACTGTCAGCTTGTGGTTCTGGAGAGACACCTGTGTGCCACTGGATCACCCAGTGATGAAACGCTGCTTAGGATACAGCCTGGAAACCAAAGACAGTTTTATCAGGTTAGCCACAGCACACAGTACAGAATTGAGACCTCAGCTTCTTTGTGTTGGCTGTAGGAGGACATAAATTTTGATCCACCATAACGGAGTCAGATACTTATGTTTTGGGGCTAATGTGAACTGTCACTGAGTGCACTCACAGCACACAGACACCCTGCAGCTTATGGCCATGGTGCTTATCTAGCCATAAGGATTACACAGCTGTATGTCATGAACATATGACCTGAAATTCAGGAAAGTTGACCATAGTTAGACCAAGAAACATTTTACCTATCTACCCCAGCAATTCACATAATTATTGATCAGGGTTGCAAGAAAAAGAAGTTGTTGCTACCCTGTTTTCAGCATCCTTTTGTTCATGTATTTGCTAGGGCCTAGGCTAACGTTGTACTCCTCAGCTGTGTCACAGCAAACTCCTGCATAAATCCTACATCCATCTGTCCCATTTGGATATATATATTGCATGAGTAAATGACCTCTATCAAAATCTGCTGTAATGGTGAAGTGAGGTAAATTGATAGAATAATGTGAACATGCTTACTTACAGACTGCCTTGTTTTGAGTAATCCTCTGTACTGGTTTACAGGATGAAGTACATGAAATAATTAGGCTAATAGGGAAAGAGAGAGTAATGGGGAGAGGGAAGAATAGAGGGTGAGTAGTAATGCAGGAATTCACATTCCCTGAGACCTGGAAAAGGCAGAGGAATCAGGACAACTGTTCCATACTCTTTGACAGCAGCAGGTGCTATTTTCCTCAATAAAATTGAGAATTAGCATGTTTCATAACTTCACAAAATGCATATTTTCAGTAGGCTTAAGATGAATGCTCCTATGGCAATGTGCAGGAATGATAAAGAACTTGCAATCCAAAGGGTAGATATTGTCTAACCAAAGGGGAAGATTTGAAAAGTGGGGGCACCCTCTCCCTGTTCTCACTGAAAAAAACCATCTCACTACATTCCAGTTTCTCAGAAATTTTTCATTCAGAATTCCCATTCTGCTTGGCTTAGGTGTTTATTTCTAAGAACTTATTTACTTACCTGAATTCACCCTTCATGACTCTGGTTTTCTCTCCTTAGCCAGCCTTCCATTTCAGTGCTTCATCTCTTTTGCCATAACTTTATCGCTTTCACTGTGGCTTGTAGCAGAGCCAGCAGCTACTATTTTCTGATGATGTGACTGGAGCTGCTGGCTGCCTTGGTGCTGCTCCCAGCCCTGCCTCGCCTTGCAGGCAGCACCTGTGCACACACAGTCACTACCATTTTCAGTCCAAGGCAGCTGGATTGTGTGTCACCAGAAACTAAAATCCAACTGAGCCTGTAAATTTAGGCTGGAAATACCACCATACAGATTGCAGGATAATTTACTTCAGTGCTATCCTTGGGCCACTGTATCCTACCCCCCTCACAAAAGGCAAACACAGATTTCCTCATGGCTCGTAGCGAAAGAAATATCAAGTAGTTCTGCTTATAATAACAAAAAGATTTATGAGATGGATATACCCTCAAACCTTGTGGGTACCGTGTGCTGATCCTCAGCACTGGTGAAGCCCTGAGAAGTCTGGCAAGTTAAGATTTACAACAGTTTACAGCTGAAGCTGTATAACCCTATGGCTCAGTTCCTTCCCCTTGTGGAAACATAGGGCAAGTAGCTCCACCAGAAAGGTGTGTGGAGGACAATGCTCACCCTCCTTTCATGGGGAGGGGGGAAATAAGAGCTGTAATGATCAGCACATCTCAAAACTTGTGAAGCTTGTCCCTGGAATAGCTCCTGGGATTTAAGAGCTGAAGGCATCGCCTCCCAGACTGACAGGAAGGTACAAACTGTGTCAGTTCTGCTGTTATAGGGGTACATCAAGGTTAATGTTTTATCTTCATAATGCTTTTTCCAGTGCTTCTAGAAGGTGGTCAGAATAAACACAGACCGATTAAATACCTGCTTTGTTAATTAATGTGTAGCTGAAAACTGCTATCAAGACATTTAGTCTAACAACAGTTAACATGTTAAAAAGTTATCACACCCTAGCTCAGTTTTGTTAGTTTGACTGCCTTGCTCGTTATTATCTTCTTGTAAGGAGTTCCAGTTATTCTTTGATGTTTGCAAGTCACTGAGCTGAATGGGAGATGTGATTTGTTTATCTCTTTGCAAAAAAAAGTGTGTTCTGCAGGCTTGCCTGCCATGCAACACTAAATACACTCAAATGCTGTCCTACAGAAAGATGAAATGACCACCGAGAGCAAGTTGAAATGCAGCATAGTGGCAAGGACTGACAAATCATAGCTTATAAAAAGGTATTTGCTCTTCTTGTTTATTGGAAGAGAGAGCGTGGTGCTGAACAAATTGCAAAACTGCCTGACAGCCATCCTCCCAGTCATGTGGTTTGCAACTGTTTGGATACACATGGTAGTCTCTTGGCTTTAGGTGAAAGTGTATTGTTGTGTTACGGTAAAAAAAAACATATGAGGAACATTATGTATAAAAAACCCTTCCCTTGGTCAGTGAATTCGCTAACAGCAGAATGTTAAATGGGAAGTTGTACTTACATGCTGTTTGTAGTTAAGAACATGTGTTTGACAGTAACAACATCCTGAGACCTTTCCTACTCTCAGTCTGGTTTTGGAGGCACAGGGAAATTTTTCTCTGCTCCCAGGACCTTAGCTTTACACCCTTGAGCAGAGCTTACAGATTCAGGAACTAAATCAGGGAGAGATCTGTACTAGTTCAGGCTCCACTTCAGGTAAGCCACAATGCTCATTTTTTGACTTCCATATTTTACTTGAATAGTATACAAAAATTTTAAAAAGCAAGAATCATTTCAGAAAATAAACCCACCCGTAAGCATCTGCAGCTGTAGGAATACAATCTGCATGAACATTCAGTGAGATGGAGAATTCTGCAAGAGGTCAAAACTTAAAAAATAAAGGAACAACAGATGATATGCTCCCTTGCACCACAAATTGGCAGAATGAAATACCAGTGCAGGTTTGGGCTGTATACCAGAAACATTGCATAACAGGGTAGAAAATTACATTTACCATATAGACTTGGAAGTTTTTTGTTAAGGAGTAGAGATGCACCCACTTTGTTTGAATGCTGACCTGAGTGCTCCGCTGGCTGAAGCTTGTGGAAAGTGAGGTACATGCCAGCCAACTGCAGTTTCCTCTTCATTGACACAGGAGTTGTGTTGTAAAAACTATTACACAACTGTTACTGGATATAAGTAATGATGATGGTCTGGGTTTTGTTACTTCGAAGATTTTAGCTGTGTCACTTGATCTCTTTGTGTTGTAGATATCTATATTTAAATATAATGGTTGCAGATGTGGTCAGCGTAGCTTTGAGATTTTGCTGTTCCTGTAAGCAGAGAATTCTGGCAGAAGAGCTCCAGAAGCATTTCAGTCACTCTAGGCTGCTGGCTACTAGAAAGAAACTTGAAAGCTACAGGAAGGAAAAAGAAGAATAAAATCCTTAGGACAAGGAACGATTTGTTCATGAAGATAAGTTCCATGATGTCAGCTAAGTGGAAATACTTGACATTTGCATAGTCATTTGTGACTGATTATGGATGTGCACAGAGCAAATGAAAAGCATTGTAGCATGGATGCATTTGAATTCAAAGAAAATAGGTATCCCAAAGTGATTTTTGTGGACTAGGAATCTTTGTGTAGGAGATCACACAGTAAACTAGAGTGGTTGCAATACTGATAGAAATAATACTAACAGAAGAAGAAGAAAAACTGCTTGCTGTTGGCAGAACTGTCTAATGAATTGCTAAAGAGCTGCCTTTCCAGCCCAGGCTTTACTTCTAATGGGCATTAATTGTATTTTCCATCTATACACAGGTTAAAGTGAAGTTCAGTGCAGAATCTGCCTGAGAAAGGTACCATAGCCAAATGGCAAACACATACCCAACAGAGAAAACCCTGATTTCTCTATAATCCTGTTATAGTGAAAGTCTAAGCTGCCTCAGTGTACTCTGTGCAAAGGCTCAGTAAAATGACAGCACTTTAAGCAGAAAAAGGAGTAGGTTCACCTTTTCCAGGAGCTGTGCACGATATTCCCTCACCCTCCCTGTACACCCTTTGATGGCTCTAATGTTCAGTCTTTATTAGGGTGTGAAAGCTCGACTCTGGTGAAAGCTGTGCCTGCAAGGCTGGCAGTGGGATATTTTCCGACTCACACGTGCAACACAAAGGGTTCTGCAAGGTAGATGAGCAATAGGGGAGTGTTCCTTGCAGGTCAGAGAATGGAGTACACCTTGCCTTTGGGAAGTCAGGTGGCTTTCAGTCCATGTGGCTGGTATGCCCACGTGGAGTGGTGACAACACTGAATAAAAGGCATTCGCCAATCATTTCAGCAGTGACTGAATGCCCTGCATGTATGTAGCAGTAAAAACCTTTTCCTTGCAATTGTAAAATACCACCTAATCAGAATTGTCTATATACACCACACCAGGACTTCAGACTGTGCAAATAATGGCACCAGACCAAAGGAGCAGAGAAGGCCTCCAGGTGCTGGCCTGAACAGTTTGCAATACTGAAATGTAACTTCAACTCTGCCCCTTGTTTCCTGTTCATTAAAAACACAATGACAGGATAGGACCTGTAAATATTAGGTAAGCTAACTCTGCAATGAAACTAACAAGTGGATATACATACCCTGGCATTCACCTTCCCCTACAAGGATGCTGGGTGTTGCTGTCTAGACAATGTCAGAACGCCAATTTTGCGTTATGTCTTCAAAGCAGCTTCTCTGATCCGGTGTCATGACTATGCCTCCTACAAATGCTAACTTTGATTGAATGCCCTTATTATTGCTGCATCAAAAACTCTTTAATCCTTTATATTTTTAATAGCAAAGAGCCCGAAGTCAAATTTTATCAGCCTGTAATAAATTCTGTTTTATTTTTACTGAGACAAATCATCCATGTGCATGTGTGTGGGGATGGGCTTTCTTGCCTGAAGGCATCCATGAGCAAAACACCAAGCACAGCAAATGCCAGTAGAATTCTATTTCTAACAGTATAAAACAGTTCTGAAAGATAGTTTTCCACTTGTACATCCCAAAATGTATTGTTATGACAAGTACCTACTATACAAATGGCAATAACCACTTAAATATGGATATTCAAGATCATGCTGCAAACTGGTGATGTTTTAAACAAAGTATCTTAAAGACAGTATTAAGCTAATTTGGGGCTTTGACCTAGCACCCAAGCATTCTCTATCATGTGGTCAGAATAGGTATTTGAACAGCATGAAATTACTCTGAGAGTCACAGAGATTAAGATTGTCACTCAAAATCAAATAGAGACGTTGTGTATCTTACCTTCAAGATCAGAAGAAACACATCCTTTCTGGTAGAGGCAGGCATGAAAAAGACTGTGAAACCCAGATACATAACATAAGTAGGCAGAGGAGAGACGTGATCAGGGTTTCCCATTTCCTATTTGGATGTGTTGGGCTACTTGGCTGTGGGTGTGGAGAGGGCATGCCTGTCTCAAGTTCTTTATCAGCCAAGTGCTACCCTTGCACAGCTAGCTCACTGGCAAAAAGCATAAACTCCATGGCCTGATGCTGGGGGCACTCAACTAAAACACAGCTGAGTAGCCTGAAGGCTAGTCCCATTAAATGCTTGCTTATGTTAATAGTAAATGGAAAAGTTCAGAGACACTAGGGGAAATCCACCTTACATTAATTTTTAATCCCATAGGTAAAAAATCTCCTTGATTCTTTGAGAATGTGTGTGAGATGCTATTTGCATGTGCTTTAAGTCTTCCTTTTTCTAGACCTGCCCATGAACCTGTAGGGGTTTTGTTTGTTTTGGTTTTGGGGTTGGCTATTTGTTGTTTTGTAGGGTTTAGGGGTTGGTGGTTTGGTGGCTGGGTTGTGGGGTGGGTTTTTTTTGGGGGGGTGGGGCGTGAGGAGGATGGAAGAGTGTCTTCTGATTACCCTTTTTACCTTTGACCAGAGATTCAATCCTGAACAAGATAAATGCTCTGTACGAAACTGAAAACAGAAAAAGTCATTGTTTGGAATGAATATTGTTTTCAGACAAAACAAACAACACACAATTTAATAAATAAAGGAAGCTGCAAATATTTAGTATGTTTTCTCAGTTATGTGGATGAAAATGTCATAGCTGTTTTCTAAGCCCAAGTAGGAGTAGCAAGGCTGGGCTCAGGGACAGCGAATCACAATTGTGCCAGTACTGCACAAGGCATGCTCATGTGCACCAACCTTATTCTGGGGAAAAATAAGGAACAGTAATAACATTTTACTAACAGAAATGGGAAAAAAATGCAAACAATGGCAAGATGTGTAGAGACTGAGTGGAAAGTAGTACCAGTGTAGTACAATTGATGAAATTATAATTTGTTACCCAGTGGTTACTGCTTGTCATATCATCTCAAATATTTGTGTACTGATCTTAATCCAAAGGTTTATGGCTGTGATTGATGACATTTAATTATTATAACTTTTATTTTATTCGCATGCATATAGAAGTATCAAGTGACTCAACAGTAAAAAATGCATTAGGTTACATTCTAAGCTCTGTACAACAAGATGGAACTACAAGTGTTTTTTTGTTTCTCTGAGACCCAGATTTAAAACAATCACATGAAAATGACTCTAGCAAACCCATTTCACTGTTGCAAAAAATAAGGCACCCTTATGACTGCTATGGGAGGTGACACTGCATAGTAGAATAATATGGGTTCCAGAGCTTGCAAGAGGCCTGTCTCATCACAGCTGCAAATATTTTATTGATGATTTTTAAGACAAACCACATTTAAAATCTCCTTCATCTCCTTCATATCATGCTATAAAGCACATGAAGAAGTCCTGCAGTAATTTTAACTTAATCCTCTTACTTTGAAGGGGGATGCCATGGACAGAAACCTGTACCTATAACATTTACTAGACTTTGTCTTTAGAGGAAATCTGAATGTTCTTAGGAACTGAAACAAAACTGAAGTTGCTGTTGTTACTTCAGGGCAGGTAACCAGTAATAACAAGATCTGAAATTAAAAAACCCTAAGGATATTTAAGGTCCTAAGTATGGAAATGCAGTAAATATTCTAAAAGCTCTACTTCCACAGATCTACAATAACAAGAAACTTCAGAGAAGTTACTATTGAATCATTTTTGTTCTAGGTTTGTTCCATCTGCCCATGCATGCATGATGCTAAGCAATGACATCTTCCAAATGCACTTATGCTCACATGCAGGTGACCAGGTGATACTACTGTCCTGTTCACTGTTAAGGCATTTTGAGCTGATTTCAGCGCTTATCTACCACCATTCTTTCTACACTACAGTCTTCCATGTTTTTCAATTAATATATTTTAAAAAAAGGGGGATGGGGGTGGAGTCTGCAGTAATAAGGCCACTGGATACACTGTCCTGATAGTTGCTGTTAAATACTTGTGACCAGTTTCTTTGTCCAGTTTAATCAAGGTCTTTGGAGTACTGGGTGGTATCATAGGACTTATCACATCAAAGCTTTCACCCAGAAATGGCAATCACTGTCTAGCTTTTCAGAGATTTCTTTAGAGTTCAAGGGGCTTGCAGGCTGGTGAGGGAAAGGGAAAAGGTCCTTCCCTTACTGTGACTTCTTACCCAACCAACATATATGTGATGGCTTTCCAGGTAACATTCACCTTGTAGTGCACAAGCTGTGCTAGAGGGGATTGCTTTTTCCAGCCCTTTTTCCTTGCCAGAATATTAAGCAGCTTATCCTGCTGACACCTGCTTTCCAGACTGTGGAACTCTCAGCCATAGCATGAGAACTGAAAGACAGGAATGGAGGGGGAAGATAGGGAGAGTCCTTATTTTTCTGTCATTGCTTATGTCTGCTAAGCATAATGGCTTTATAAGGCAACAGCAAACTTCAGTTGAGGGATTATTTATATGTCAGATGTTTACCACTTCTGGTAGACTGATCCCTGTCTGCTCGAACAATTTCTCTGTGTTCCTCCCAAGCTACCTGTCCTTGCTTCCACATCTACAGGCTTCCTTTTTGTGTTTGAGTTTGCTCACAAACTCCTTGTTCATCCATGCAGGCCTCCTGGCACTTTTGCCTTACTTCCCCTTTGTTGGGATGCATCACTCCTGAGCTTGGAGGAGGCAATCCTTGAATATTAACCAGTTTTCTTGGGCCCCTCTTCCCTCCAAGCTTTACTCCATGGTGCTCTACCAAGCAAATCCCTGAGGAGGCCAAAGTCTGCTCTCCATTGCCCTAAGGATCTTGAAGTTCACCATTTCTTGGTCACTTCAGCCAAAGCTGCCCTTGAACTTCTCATTCCCCACCAGCCCCTTCTTGTTGGTGACACTTCTCCTCATTGGCTCCTTCATCACTTGGAGAAGGAAGTTATAGTCAACAAATTCCAGGAACCTCCCGGACTGCTTATAGCCTGCAGTGTTGTCCCTGCAACAGATAGTGGGATGGCTGAAGTCCCCCATGAGGACCAGGGCTTGTGAACATGAGCCTGCTCCTCTCTGTCTACAGAGGGCCTCATCCACTTGGTCTTCCTGGTCAGATGACCTGTAGCAGACACCCGTCCCTGCCCCCCCTTCAGTCCTTACCCATAAGCTCTTAGTCAGTTCTTTATCCATCCCCAGGCAGAGTTCCCTGCACTCCAGCTGGTCATTGGCATAAAGGGTGACACCCCCTCCTTGTCTCCCCTGTTGTCCTTCCTAAAAACCCCTGTATCCTTCTGTTCCAAAACTCTAGCAGCATAGGAGCCATCCCACCATGCCTCTGTGATAAGATCGTAGCCCTGCAGGCTTGTGCACATCTCTAACTCCTCTTGTTTATTGCCCAGGCCAGGTGTGTTTGCACAGAGGCATTTAAGTTGGGCCCCCAGTGAAGCTGGATTACTGGCTGGACTGGCTGGAATTCCTTTGTGCTGCTATTCAGGTGTTCTCCTACTGACTTTCAATACATTTCCAGGGTCTGGGCATCTCTTGCTGGCACTGGCATCAAACTAGTAGGAGTGGGATGGATAGAGGCTCCCCTCCCCTGACAACTTCAGTTTAAAGCCCTGTTCACCAGCTTGGCAGGGCTGTGGCCAAAGATGCTCTTCCTCTCCTCTGACAGGTGGATTCCACCAGCTCCCAGTAGACCAGGTTTCTCAAAGCAAGTCCCATGGTCTAAGTAGCCAAACCACTGGCTATGACACCAGGCCCATAAACATTTGTTGGCTTGCCAGATATGACTGGCCCTTTCAAACCTCTTCCCTTTGACAGGGGAGACTGATGAAAAAACTACCTGTGCTGCAGTGTCCCTTACCACTGCTCCCAGGGCTCTGTAATCCTTCTTGGTACTCCTTGACACTTTTTGTGTCCAAACACCTGACAAAGGGCAGGTGCTTCTCAGCAACTGCTTCAGTATAACTCTGATTTATGGTCTTAGTTGATAGAAGCTAAGTGCTCACTGCCGTCAGACTTCATCCGTAGTAGCTGACCATCTCCTTAGTAGATAATGCAAATTGTGGAAAAAGTGTTTTTTATGTTCTGAGCTTATTGCAGAGGTAAGATGGAGGATATCCATCAATACAAGCACTTACATTAGAATGAATCATACCTGGCTCAACTCAGCAAATGCAGGTTTCAGTTAAGTAGATTTGGTTCACTTGCCTAAGCCTGCCCCTACAGCACCGCCAGACCTTTCTGCTGTCATGACTTTGCCTTCCCCACTGATAACACAGGAGGAAAAGGCTCTCTCTGAAAAGATTTGGGGGACAGAGGAAGGGTTATTATAACTCTTCTGAGCCTGTTCTTAGGCAATCCTGATAAGCATGGATTATTAAGAGAAAGGAAAAGTAAGTCTGGAAGCAATTTTGAGAAACAGTAACGTAATACTTTTAAGAATGTTTAGAACAAACTGCTGCTAAAACTCAGCGTAAACTGTAGGTGGCACCATTTGTATAAAATTTTGGAGACACTGGGGAAAACCGTTGTCACTTCAATTTTGAGTTTTCTGATAGCTTGCCGTGATCGTATAGTGGTTAGTACTCTGCGTTGTGGCCGCAGCAACCTCGGTTCAAATCCGAGTCACGGCAGCAAAACACGCATCTTTTGAAGTGATGTAACTGCAGGCTGCATGCCAGAAATAATCTGTTAGTAATGTCTAAGATTAAAATGAGAAAGCAATTAGAAGCTCTGAAACTTTTACAGTAATAATTTGGTAAAAGAGTATGTGCCACAAGTTGCCAAGTGGGATTTTTTTAATTTAAACATTTATGGATATTGTAGTAAACACAGTGGCATAGTAAGCATGTAATTTTTACTCATTACAACTACTTAAGATCTGGACTGAGCCATGAAGTGTTTGGGTTTGATCTTTCCTAGTTTTTCCTGATAATAAAGCAATCAGCCAGAATTGCTTGGAAATGTGGCAGTGGTAGATGTGGAAATCCTGCTTACCTGTATGAACTGCTGCTAGCAGAAGGTCTTTGCTGGTGACAGACAAGAGGAACGATTACTTGTCAGTGATCTCAGTGATTCCCTTTGCTTTTGTGGTAAGAACAGTGTGTAATTTCACTGTCCTGCCTCACTGAGTAATATGAGTTCAGATTCTCAGAATAGAATCAATCATAGAATCACTGCGGTTAGAAAAGACCTTCAAGGACTTCTAAAACAACCATGCAGATTTTATAGATTAGTTATGGTAAATAATGGCAATTTGTGTAATAACTGATAAATTAACAACAAAATGACATAGGTGGTAACAACTATATTAATAAGAGATTGTTATTTATGAGGTTATTTGGATGCCACTGAATAGAGTTTCTGGTAGTTGGTTCTTTAATTTGGTAAGGAGTTAAAGCAAGAGCAAGCATTGTTTTTCTTTCAGTGTTTCATCTGACAGGGTATCAGTCCTCTGCATAACAGATTACGTCTCCACCAGGGCCAGACATATTCAAGCTTCATGCAACAGGCCCAGCTTTTGCAGAGTGTGAATGACAGGTGCCTTTTTCTCTGCAAAGCATCAGGAGCTTTCCTTGCCCTCCTACCCAGTAAGGAAATGAAACAAAACTTTCTTTGCACCACTGTGAGGAAAAAAATGAAGCCACATATGCCTGCAAACCTGTTAGAGCACCTCTGCTCTGGAGGGTGTAGGTTTAGGTGTCCCACTTTTGGTGTAGTAGGCTAGTGTCCCCTAGCATCTTGCCACCTCCCTCAGGTTCATGAGAGCTCTTGCTGTTGTGTTTTTTAAATTATCTTTGGGTATTCCTCTGACTGACTTCAGATTTTCTGTCTAAATATCACTCAGCCTTTTAGGAGCGTATCAGAGCAATTAGCTCTTGACTTCTTGGTCTAATTGATGAGATACAGGTGACTGATTTCCCAAAAGGAAGCAATGTAGACACATGCACTAGCATAAAACAGACCAGGATGATCTTTCATACTCTGTCCCTGCTGCAGTCTCTCAGAAATGTCACCTGCTGTGTTAGGTTTTATAAACTCCAGAAATACCAAATGAACTCATCACAGGCGCGTATACTCTTTACAGCATCCTAGTGAATGAAGTCCTAGAAAAGAAATACAAAAATCGGGATGCCAGAAATTCTGCTCTACTCATGCATCATCTTGAGGCTGCTGTATCATTCAAGGGTCACCCCTGCTGGACCACAGCCTCCCTGGAACTGACTTCTCTATATCCAGTGTTCATCTGTAGCTAAAGCATAGAAACCTTGTGTTACCTTATTGCTAGTTACAGTAATATTGATGATTTTGAACAGTTTTGACACCAGACAAATTCAAAATGTCCTTTTTTTAATTTTATGTTGTTCTGCCTAGGATCAGTGGTCATTCTGGATTTATTTAGGATACCACTGTCTGTATTGCTACCTCAATACTAGAGCTACAAACTAACAGCAAGAATGGTGTAGGCAGAGAAACAGAGCTTTCTTACCAATTCCCCCCTGCAATTATTTATTCTCCTCACAAAAGAATCAAAGTTAAAACCCAATTTCATTGTGGATTATAAACATACAAGTGCAGGTGGCTCCCAGAATTCTATTTCCTGAGAAAATATGTATCAATTTTCTCTTCTCATTAGGGAAAAACAAAACAAAAATTCTAGTGCAAAAATTTTTCCAAGGATAACAGGATTGCAGACTAGAAAGCACAAATATCCTGCAGCTGATTTTGAACCTGAAATTGTACAAAGAACTGCCATATGTTTCTGAAATATGTGGATCTTCATTTCTAGCAGATATGTCCACATAACATTTTTCCAGTTAGAAACCGTGGTCTAATAACTATATGTTCAAAATATTAACAAGGAACCAGGTTTACATAAGTCTATTTCTGAAGCCCTGAATTTTATATTTTTTTTTGTCTAAGAACAATTTGAAGGCCAGAGAGAAGGGTTCAGCAGCCTTCTCTGCCTTTACACAGCAAGCAGATCGGGTGAGAAATGAAGAATGGGATTTAAAAAATGAGACAGGAAAAAATAGTGCATGCCTTTGTCTGCAAACCGTCTGTCTCCTTTTTGTCTCTGCCATTGTCTTCTGCATAGAACAGAAACCTTTAAAATGTAGAGGTGTCCATCTCCATATCCTAGCATGCTTAACTCACACCTTGCCACTGAAACTAACAGGACGTACCCATCAACAATGCTTGGGGAGGGATTTATTTCTTCTTATTGTATTTTAACATTAGCTGTTGTAAATTAGGGTTAAAACTGCTAGAGTTTTTAAGCTATGGAGAAAGACTTGAAAAACTTCTGAAATGTTAATTGAATCTGATGTAGATTTCTGTTCTACTTCCTACATTTTTCAGGAGTGCAGCAGAGCTGCTTGTACCCTGTCCAATGCTCATATCAGGTGTTGAGCAGTATAGAAGGCAGTGGCTGTTTTGAATCTGCAGTCATCAAATCAAATTAATTCTGTTTTTCATTCTCTTTACAGGAGTGCAGCTCATATTAAAATCTTTATAGGTCCCCTCTGAAATCCTTTCAAAGGGCTCTGGTCAAGAAGACTCTTTGAAAGGAGATCTGTGGTAGAGAGAACTCCTGAAAGCTTAAATAACTGGTTGTGCTTTAGCAAAGAATGCCAGGAATTCATTTCACAGGTGGGATGATTTTACCTCTGGAAATTCATCTCTGAGTTTAGAGGGTATTATTGTAGGATGGGTAGTAACTGGGGAAAATTTGGCAGACAGGGAGATTCCTGAGCCTGATGTGTAAACATAACTGCATAAACAATGTCTGAGGCTGCAGTTCTCTAGCTTTTCTCACAATCTGTCGTTGGTGTTTCTTAAGAGAAAGCATGTCCTGCTCTCTTATTTAGAGCTGTGTGGCTTCATATTTTTAAAACTCCAGCAGCCACTCACAGAACTAGAAAGAGCTGCACTGGACCACATGTGAAGTCTGTGGTCAATTTTTGAAGCTTTTGACTTGTACCACCTTGGGTTAAGCTTTGGCTCAAGTTTGAATCCTACAACTTTCTGCACTAAATTTCAAACTGCTGAGTAGGGCCTGATTTCACTTCTTCATCAAGAGTTCAGTACAAATGTAAAACTACTAAATATCCCAAACTATCAAAATACTATTTTGTGTTAGGTTTTTAAATTATTTATCTATCTCTGGGTTTGAATATTGAATATATGATATATGTTGAATTCTAAATTCCCATTTTTTTATTCTAAAAACTTTATAGATGTGTCATCTTGATTTGGAATTTCACAGAAGCAAATTCAGCTCTTTGAGTTAGGTTCAAACTCATCTGATAAGTATATCTTTCACAAACCTTTATGAAAGTCGTTGATGTGCTTAATGTTTTGCAAATTATCCTCCATGCTTTTATAGAGAAATATTGTATATGTTTTCTCTGCACCAAATACAAAGGAATATTTTCTTTGTCACAAAGAAGCCTCCATCCAAAGGGATCCCAAAACACAGTGTCTTAAAAATGTTTGAGGAGACCATAGTTTTGATAGTCCAAGCTAATATAGCAAAAAATTTCTCTTACAACATGGTCTGTAATGTTAACATTATCAGCATCTCTGTGCTGCTAAACCAACACTTACATGCCTTTTGCACCTGGGAGTTGTGCATGGAGCCAATAACGTAGCCACTGCACTGTTTCTGGTGATTTCTTTCTTCTGGATCCCTGCATTCCCAGTTTAGAACTCAAGCTTCCAGACTCCTGGAATAATAATTTCTGTTGTTGTTGCTTTTTTTCTCTGATGTGAGCAGCAAACCTCTTATTTTACTCTCCAGAATTGTATAACTCATTTGTTTGGGGGTGGCGGGTCTAAACTCTTTAGGAAAATCTGGCATAGTAGGATGTGTTTATTCTGGGACCTACACTGTTGTTATTACTCACCATGCAGCTGAAGGCAAGGTATACTGACCTTTGTACTGGCACACAGAAGAAAACTTCTTCATGATATAACCATGAAGGCATTTGTATTAAAACCACATGGGGTAAATTAGTGTTTTACTGTTACACTTCAGAAAGAAAAGTCTGAACCATTTAGCTAAAGCAACAGTAAGAAAACTAGCATATCATGGAAAGTTCTCTTCAGAAACACATTTTGAAGGTTTTTTTGCATAAGAACAGAAATTGACTGAAAAATAATTGCAAAAGAACTCTTGAAGGCCTAATATAAGAAACATGAAGCCTTCCAGAGAGACAAAAGTGTAGATTCTAGAAAGATTTAAGGGTGATCTAAGAGCAATAAACTGCTTTATTTCACCATATTGTCCTTCTTATTTCTTGTTTGATGAGAGATGGGTTTAATAGAATTAAATATTCCCTGCTGGTCTTCATAGTTATGTGAGTTCTGCTTTAAAAGCAATCCCTTTTCATCTCAATAGTTTCAAGATAGTCTTGCTTCCTCACTGAGCCCTGGACAGACACCTGGAGAAAGTTTGCCGGGAGCTGGGAAGCCTGCGTCTGGATGCCTGAAAGGTGTTTGACCACTCAAGGACATACATTACCTTCAGTAAGGAAAACTTCTGACATCCCAGCCTCAACTGTTGGAAACACACAGCCATTTCCCATAAATGAATATTTGTTACCTTCTCCTTTTTCATCCCCTGCTTTTTCTTTTGACATGCAGTCAGGCTGTGTGCTTAAGTATGAAGAAATCATTTGTTCAAAATGAGTAGTTTTTACTTCAGTCAGCAAGATGTATAGCTATCTAATGATAATGAAATTAGAATTGATCATATGATCTGAAGCTCAATACATTTTTTGAGCATCTTCTATTAATAACAAATCAGAAGTACTAGTGTGTTGCTGCATGGCTCAATCACTATATAAAATGTCTATCTGTAGGCACTTGGGAGTGTTTCTTGAAAATTTTTTTCCTTGTGCCTTTCAGCTAACTTCCTTTCCTCACCATTCCCATACTGGAAAACCACTGGTCCCTAGGACCCCTGCCCCAATAAACAGCAACACCTGCCAGGCAGCGTAAGCAGGATGGGTGAATGGTGCCTGGATGAACAGAGAATCAGACTGTTTCCCTCTCTCTTGGCAGGATCCTCCCAGTCACATCGCCATCTCCCCACAAAGACAGAATTCTATTTCCAGCAGTGTGTTGCTTAAGCAAACTTCAGACCTAGACATAATGTTTCTCATTTGCTGGTATTGATTACTGGACTTATAAGTGTATCATTCTTGGAACAAAGATATGAAAAAGGCTCACAATAAAGAAAATTATTGCATGTAATATCATGCCTCCTTTGTTGCTCTTTCCTGAATTTTTTTTCTGGAATTTTCTTTTGTGATGAGTCATCCTTGGGGACAGGTCATAGAAAGAAAACTGCCTTTACTGGAAGAGAGAAAGGCAGTATGTTAAAATATTCACAGAATGAAGTCAGTGAAAATGTTGTCCAAGACAACCTTAGTACAACAACATCTGTGTGAAGTGCTTAAAATCACAGAAAAGGAGAAAAAAAAAACCTGCGGTGCAAAGAGCGTCAACCACCTTATCATGTAGCAATGAACTACATGAATTTTTTTATGCAGCTGCTGCTTCCTCTCAACTTTTTTCTGTGCTTCAGACACTGAGGTCTGTTCAGCAGGTACTGCAGGGTGAGGGCTTGGGTGGATGTCACATACACAGTGGTGTGTCTCCAAGCACCAAGCCTCCAAAAGTGGGTTCCCTCTCCCCTGTGCCGTGACTCGGATTTGAACCGAGGTTGCTGCGGCCACAACGCAGAGTACTAACCACTATACGATCACGGCAAGCTACAGAGGACATGTCCAATGTCTCCTGATTTCTGTCCCCTCTAGCAAAGCCATGCGAGCATTGCCACCTAGTGCAGATTGTCTACAGTGTTCCACATGATGGCCTAGCCCCTGGGGGGACCTCCTCCTCGGGGTTACTAGAGCGCCATGCCTGGGCATCCCTCAACCAAAAATGGCAATGCCAACAGAGAAATATATGCAGAAGATAGGCACAAATGTTATGGTGGCAGAAAAATATTCCTGCTCCTTTTGGTAATTACAGTCCGGTGTGGAAACCTTTCATTGCCTTCTGTTTGGCCAATGTCTATCTCCAAAGATACAATAATTTTGGACTGTGAATCTTCTATCTGTTTTCAATGATGGACCTAGTTATGGAGGAAAATCTGGTGAAAGGGCATTCAAAGCTACATAATTATTTTTAAAGCTGTTGAAAAGTAAGCATAAGAACACACGTTCCTCTCCTGCTTGAAGTCAGATTTGAACCAAGGTTGCTGTAGCCACAGCACATAGTACCAGCCACTGGACTGTCACAGCATGCTCGTACATTGTGGCAGATTTTGAACAGACTTGGCAGAAAAAAAGATTTCTAGTAAAATATCAAATGTTGACAGCACTGACTCACCAAAGGATTTCTGTTGAGGCTTGAGAGTTAATGTTTCAGTGTTCATAGTAGAGTTATTCTGATAATTGTCTTTATTAAAGATCTCATAGCTGCCATTTAGTCTCACTTTTTAATTCTGACAATGTCTGTCTGACAATGACAACAAGATCGATAATAGCAAGTTTCTTCACAATTTTGTCAATTAGTTAAAAAAGTGGAAGGAATTGGTAGGTACACCAGATGGTTGTGCTGTCATTCAGAGGGACCTCGTCAGCCTGAAGAAATGGGCTGACAGGAATTCCATGAAGCTCAGTAAGTGGAAGTGCCAAATGCAGCACCTGGGGAGAAACAACCTCATGCACCAGCACAAGATGAGAGCTGACCAACAGGAAAGCAGCATAGAAAGCTCTGGGAGTTCTGAAGGATACCAAGTTGACCATGAGCCAGCTAAGTGCTCTTATGGCAAAGGACAACCTTGGTTGCATCAGGCAGAGCATTTCAGCAGATCAAGGGAGGTAATCCTTTTTCTGCACTCAGCACCGGTGAGACACATGTGAGTGGTGTGTCCAGCACTGGGCTCCACAGTACAAGAGGGACAGGGACATACTGGAGTGAGTCCACTAAAGAGCCACTAAGGTGATGAAGAGCTTGAAGCTTGGAAAGTGTGAGAGAGTTAGGACTTCTTAGGCTCAAGAAGAGCAGACTTAGGGGGGGATCTTATTAATGTGCCTAAACACCTGATGGAAGGGTAAAGAAGATGGAGCCATGCAAAAGAATGGCTGCAGAAGCATGGCTTTAGAATCTCTGAAGATCTGCACAGTCCAGGCCTGGTATTAGAATAGGCCTGTAATCAGAACTGTACTGAAGTTACTGTGCTGAAGTTAACAAGAAAGGTAGCCTTGAGCTATTCTTGAGTCCTGAGACCAAGTAATTATGTCGTGCCAACAGGCCGTGGCTGTAACAAGCTACAGCTGCTGGGAAAGCAGGTGCAGGGCCAAGAAAGGTAGGGACCGGTATGGGAACATAGGGAGTAACAAACTACAAGGCTGAAGCACAGCGACTCAATTAGCTACATGGACAGAACGCTTATTTTAGTCATGATAATTAGGGGTGTGAGAACCGTGCGTGTTTAGAGACTACTAACAATTATATTTCTGCTTTACGAATGTGCATGTGTAACGGTTCTATATAAGTAGTGTTAGAAACTAATAAAGTTGAGCAAGATGCATAACTCATATTGAGCGTCTTCTTGACTCCGGCGAACCCTCCTTCCAACAGAGCGAGGCTCCTTTCTGTTGTATGCAGTGACAGGACAGAAGACAATGGGCACAAAATGAAATAAAGGAAATTCCTTTTAAATAAAAAATACTTATTTACTGTGAGGGTGGTTGAAAACCAGATCAGGCTGTGGAGAAGTTGTGGAATCTCCATGCTTGCGGATACTCAAACTGGACATGGACCTGGGTAACCAGCTGTGGCTGACCCTGTTCAAGTCACAGTGGGACTTGCAGAGGGGCTGGCCAGCCTCAATGGTTCTGACTCTCAGGAAAGAAAGAAAAAAGAAGAAAAAAACAAACAAACAACAACAACAAAAAAAAAACCCAAAAAAACAACCAAGAGCAATGCAAAGGCCTGAGGCCTAATAACCAAAATAAAATATTAGTGCTTGCAATTTTTTTTTTTTTGGTAAAAATTCTATAATGTATATCTATGCTTAACAGCACAGGCATTTGAGCAGAGGGAGTCCATAAGTGCCAAGAAATGGAATACTGAAAGCTTGACAACATTCCTTGTCAACACCCACAAAGCCTGAGTGAGCCAGCGAAGTAAGCAATAGAGGCTGAGCATCTTAGTTGACACAAAAGCATTTAGGACAACTTTAAGTGTCTTTTTCTGTGTTTTCAGAACTGACAAAGGCTCTGTAACATGGATCTTGCCCTGTGCATGCATGTGTTACATTTCTGCTGGGTGTTAGAGGTGCCAAGTCATGGATGTGAATAGTTAAATGTATAGATTAGCAAGATTGCCTGGAATTTTCTAGTTTTTCTTTTTGCCAAGGTGAATGAATGTAGATTACACTGTTTCATCCAAACTCCCTGTGACTATGAAAAAGGAGTTGGCTAATTTTTCTTCTACTGACCACAAATAAATAAAAATATGTCAGTTTGCCAGTCTATTCAGACTGTGCTCTTTTTTTGTTGCCTTTTTTTTTAATAACTCCACCAAGTATGTGCTGGCACAATAGTAGAAATAACCACTATTGTGCTGCAAATTAATTCCACATTTAGGAGTTTATCTTGTCCTGGTATTGGCAGTGCCCTGGGTTTGATCCAAAAGTCTAAATTATTTTGATAATCCAGAAGGCCACTTTTCGGCACCTGGACACATATGTACAGCTTTATTTGCATTGCTTTGTCAGATTCTGTGTGCTAAAAAAATACTTTTACACCTGTAATACTCATGCATGGTCTCATGTTGATTAAACGCCTATCCACTTATGAAGGCATATTTATTTATGGATGTGAGGCCTACCAGCAGCCCGGTAATCTTTCTCTGGCACTTGCATTCCCTGTACTTCTCTTTTGTTGAAACCAAACCAGGTTATTGTCAGGGTACCCAAGGTAAAGCTACTGATTGCATGATACTATGTATCATTTAAGAAAAAGAGAGATTTTAAAAACAATTTAAGCTCAAAAGCATGCCTGTGACCTTAGCAAGCATGCTTCTGCCTTTGGTTCAGCTTGTGCATTTGTAACTAGTTAAACCTGACCAGTTGCCACTGGCACCACGGGAAAACTTGTCTCATTAGACAGCGTCAGCATGTTTGAGTACAAAACACCAGCCTCTGGAGATGCTTGGATTCAACAGCGTGTTAGTCATGTTTCTTTAATTGACTGTTGCTAAAAATTTAGGTAAGAGCTTGATGAATTGGAAATTGGGAATCTTGGCCTAGTGGTACCGAATAGGAGCAGGTCTCCTTGAAATAATCCTGGCACACTATGTTTCCAGTATTTTCTCCATTTAAAAATTATCCCAGAAGTGGCTGGGCTCAACTCCGTAGCAGAAGCAGAAGAAGCAGCTGTGCTAACGGGTGGTCAGGCTGCCTTACATTAGGGTAGGCAATGGTAAGGAAAAGAGGGTTCCAGATCAAGACAAAACCCAGAGGCAAGTGGATTTGAACTAAAGACACATCACCTTTTCTGTTTGAGGTGTCACTATTTGGCGATAGCAAGACCTCTCAAGTGTATAAGCACCCTAACTCAAGTGGTAGAGCAGACCTCTGTCCCAAAACATCCAAGAGGCCATATGTAGCAGTTTTCGGTATTGCAGGAAATGTTAGTGCTACAGTTCAGGTTATGCTATCACTGCCAGTCACCCTGTCACCCTGCCACCTGTCTCCTACCTGTGTTACTGCCTTTCTTTCCTTGTGTATCATGACTTAAATTTTCACTGGACTGAATGTCTGTTCCCGTGCAATTATATCAACTTTAAGGAATCCATGGATACATGTGATCAGTTATTTCACTCTTGAATGATGACATAGCATCCAGCAAAACAGCCCCAGAGTTAAGAGGCTTTTTCCTGAGCTATATTAACAATGCAGAAGAGCTAACTCAGCTAAGCCCTGTGCATTTTTCTGGAGGGAAAAAAAAAAAAAAAAAAAAAAAAAAAAGTGGCTCTTCTTAAGATGTGTGCATTTCAAAGAAAACTCTTTGATGAACTAAGTTCCACTGCAATAATCCTGATGACATTGTAATATTAAATGAGCCTGAAAAGTCCTTGGTGTTAAACTAAACACTTCCAACACAGTATTATCTTTGCCACTGATAAAATGTAGAAATTGAGCCTCTCATTAATTATTTTTTACTTTTCTGAGTTATATGTGTGGACAGATTATATAAGAATTCAATGCAGTCTGCAGAATGTTTAGGATATATATGCAATGTAAATAGACAGTAAAAATATTTGGGTTTGAAGTGAATTAGTGTTTTTTCAATAGAGTGTTTTAAAAAAACTCTTTCTAAACTTTTTCAAAACCTGAGGTTAATGATGGACATCTCACAATTAATGATCACTTTTTAACTGAATTTCTCATCTTATATTACTACTGGCTTAATATAAGAGCTAGTGAATGTTTTTTACTTAGACATGAATTTTCATAGTGTCTAAACAATACACTCGATAATAAACCTGCCTTTAAGTACATCTGGCTGGCAAATTAAACATATGTGAGCCTGGGGAAATCAATAAAGCATCCTATGACTCTGTTCAGCTGGTGTGTGGTGGAATTCTGGTGCCGAAATGTGCCTCACAAAATGCTGAGAATAAACGAAAGGGGAACAGTGACAGTGACTGAAAGCCAATACCTATCCCATCCAGCTGTGTGTCACTCTGCCTGGCACAGATATGCCAAAATTTGTCTTAATTCATGACCAGCATTTGGTTTACTTTTTGTTTTTGAAAATTGCTCCAGTTCCAAGGCAGTTCAGAGGTGATATATCCCTCCATAATGAGCACATCAGACCAGAACAGACCGTTGTTCAGAGACTCCTTGTTTGAAATCCTACCTTTTATTCTCAGATTTCTACATATTTCTCAGGTTTCTACATACCCATGTAGATACATGGATAGCTACAATCAAGGCCATCTGTTTAAATGACCAGCAATGTCCCTCTTGCAAAATCCTCAGACTTTTGGGTGTTACAGTGCAGAGAAGCCAAGCAAATATAGATTGCTTGGCTCCAGACAATGCTGTACTGCATCCTTTGAGAAGAAATTCCTCCATCAAATAACTAAGGCCAATGGTGGAAAAAATTTATGAGAGCCACATTAACTTGATTTACAGCTTGTTCTATGGAAAGGGTAACCATGAGGGAAAAATACAAAGGAAATGTTCATACACCTCTCATGCAATGCCTGCTTAACATTGTATGTAGAGGACAGATAAAAATATTCAAGGCACTTGTAATAATGAAGTACTCATCAGGTCATTCCAACCACATAACCAAACTGTATCTGGTCACGGATGGTATTTAAGTATCTTTCAAATTAGGAAAGGGATTTAAAAACCAAATTTTTAAATAACAGATTGTTGATAAAAAGAAAAACCAATTGAGAATGTTTTAGACTCTCAGAAACTCAGCTTTCACAAAACAAGGTACATGACACCCAGAACATTTTTTAATAAAGTTTAGGTTTTGTTGTTGCAAATAGACAGATGTCTCTGACTTGTTCTAACGTGAAGATTTCTCTCAACAGAATCATGTTACAAGGAATGAAATGACCTCTCAGTTACATTTCTGCAGCCAAACAGCTTGTTATCTTGGTGTAGGCAACACTGTACCCTTTAGTGTCAAAGAGCAACCATGAACCCCCCCTTTCTACTGTGTGCATCCCAAGCTCCTGTGCTTCTTCAGTTTGAAAAATGTTTCCTGAAATCTCCTTCATAATAACTAGTTGTCTAATTCCTCTGATACATGAATAGTCATTAGCAGCATAGCATAATCCTGCTAGCAACATTTGCTACTATCCCATGCCTAGCAAACACTGGAGGCCTGTGGATCAGAAGTGGCACTGCTCTCTGCCAGGGAGTCTGCTTTGCTGTCGTGATGGATATTTATCATAAAGCCTCATGACAGCCATGTTTGCCTACCATCGCCAGCTCATAGCACCTGTGATTGGAGTAACTGCTCACAAATATTGCTGCTATAGCTTGGCATTTATCTTCAGCTGTGCTCATTGTTATTGCAGGAAAAATGCTACCAATACCACACGCAAGAGAACAAAAAAATTTTTATAAGGGAACTCACACAAATTCCTTTTCGGCTTTCAGCTGCTGCCTGTAGGCCCAGATTTCCAGTGTAAAATTATTCACAACACAATTAACAAGATACTAATAAAAAATAAGGTGGTCCATAAACAGTTCAGTTATGTAGACTGTTGTGCAAATTGATCAAACCTTCGTATAATTTTGCTAAAACTTGAAAAGGTGTTTCACTTTCTGTAAAGCTGCTTTGAGGTTTCTTCTCTCAGCCTTTTTAGGTATATTGCCACTCCTGTTACCCTTAGTTTTTTCAGAGGAAAGTGAACTGGTCCTACCAGAACTGCTTTTACTCAGAGCTTCCCATGTTCAAGCCTACATTCATCATCTATACAGGACTACACCTTCTGTGGTTTGGCTATCGGAAAGTTTTTTCTTCTCTTCTGTTCCCAATGTTTCCTTCAGATTTTAAAAAGTTTTATTACTGAAAACACCCTCACAAGCATAGTAGATGGTATATTATTAATATATGACAACTTCATTGTGTATAATGCTGACACAAACTTAAGCATTAGGCTAGTAAAATATTATTACTGTCAGTGAGATAACAGCAGTGGACCAGTGGGCCCATGAGACCTCAGATTTGTTCCCCTGTTGATACTGTCCCATTGGCAACCGGCAGATGTTGACTGCACACATGGTAGTGCTTGCCCTGCTTCTGTGATGCTTTTTGGATAGCAAAGAGAAGATTTTTGTTTTCTTTTCTTATGTGCCATCTCGTATCTCTGGGGATAACTTTTGACAATTCACGTCTGACCCTTATATTGGCTGCACTGAGAGTTCCCTAATCACCAGCTCAAAAACCTATGCTATAAACCCTACATAAATGCATTTTCTATTCTTGGTAACAGAACAGTAGATTTTAAAACTTACTCTAATTTTAATTAATTAGTGTTAAAATAAGGGGGTTCAGATGATTACAGTCAGATTTTGTTGTGCTCATTACCTCTTGAATATGCTATTTGGAATTAGGAAAGTGCTGCTCGGGATGGTAAAATGAGAGCCACTGTTAGCAGAGCTGCTGTAAATTCTGGAAGTAGCAGAACTTGCTAGTCCTTTCAGTCCTAAAGTCAGAAAGAAATTACACTCCATAAGGTCTTTTACTGTACCTATTGAATACAAAACAAACAAATAAACAAAAAACACCCATCCAAACCCCACACATACATTGTTAAAAAATTCCCTGGTTATCTTATTTAATATGCTACAGGCAGCTACAAGTGCTTAAGATCCCATATTCATGATGTTTTGTTATGCTGCAAACTTGCAGAGTATAAAAATTACCTGCCTTCAATTTGCATGGTAATTAAAATTTACCTTTCAGGAGTTCATAAGAAACAGGCACAATAATGTCAAGCTTTTGGCTTCCTTGAGAAATCTAATCTGTGACCCCTCACTATGCATTTGAATGGTCAAAAAGAGATTTTCTTATGCTGAATAAACATTTTTAGAGAATACGTACTTTTAAAAAAGCTCAAACAATTAGTTGGTTGATATCTATAAAATAATACAATGTTATTGCCAGGTTAAAAATCAGTCCAGGATCTGGATAATATCTAAACTTCAGAAGGTAATTAAGGGCATTGATTAATACCATCTGATCCTGAAGATTGACTCACACTATTAAAATCTATTCAGTCACTATTAAATGATTGTGTAAACAGAGAACTATTATGTAATAGTGATTTCACCAGTTACGTTTACATTTTGAATGTTTGAAGGATTCAGATTATTCACTGACATGATCTGATCTGCCTCACTGAGAATCTGCCCTTAAATGGTACCTTTATTGGCAAAATTATTTATACTGGGGCCAAAAGAAAGTGAAAAGATTTTCTCTGTAAGCAGGAATCTTGTTTACCAAATCTTTCTTCACCATGTTCCTCAATATCTTTACTTTTTTGGGGTACATCAGAATCATACTAAACATGATGGGGGAGAGCTTTTGTAAGGTTTGGGGATGTAAAGTGACTGCATTTTCACATGCTGTTCTGTTTGTAATTGAATTAAGTTTACCACTGCCAGCTCTCATCTGTTTAATCAATCACTGCTACATTCACCAGAGGTTATAACCAGTTCATATCTACCAGCATAACCAGCCATGGGTTCGCCCTCTGAGGGGGCTCTCAGGATGATACATATTCCCTAAACTTCTTTCATTGTAGGAAAGACTGATGATGAGTGAAATATAAAACCTTATGATTTTGGAGGATGGTGGCAGGGAACAATAATATTAACCTAGCTCAGTTGTGCTAGAACGTCATGGTTGGTATCTTACCTGTCTGTAATATGAAAGGAACTGGGAAAATTGGCCATAGGCTTGTATCAGCTGACCACAGTAGGCATGTCATTCAAGCTCCATACAATTAGGTTTTCTACCTGTAAAATATCTCTCAAAGGTACTGCGGGAACTTCATTTCTTAATGTTGACAAATCTGTTTCTAAGAAGAGAGAGTATATTGTCTATGATATCTAGATGTTAATTAAATTGTATTCATGATATATCAGTATCATTTAAAAATCAGATGTATTCCTAAGCATAATTAAAAAAAAAACAAAACTTTTAGGATGTACTAGTAGCAATTACAGCTATAGGGTCCTGGTAGTTATGCAATCAAGTAATTACCAAATCACTACATAAACTGTCTTAAATGAATATAATCTGAAAAAGTTGCAGTAACCCTGATCCAATTAACCTCTTCTTCTGCAATGACCAGTACCATGAAATGTTTATCAAACATGATCTTATCTTCTCTCATTTTGTGGTTCACCACCAGCGTCCTCGGACTACAGGGCACTCATTGCTGTAGTATTTTGTGAGGAGAGCAAAGCACTGAGAGACCAGAAATCTGACCTCTGTTCTCTCCCAATCCTCAGCAAGACTGTAACTCCTTATTTTTCCTATCTGTAAAATCCAGACAACAAAGTAAAACAATCATGGCTGATACAAAAATGCTTTGGAAATCATGGATGAAATGCATGAACGCAGGTCACCTACAACAGGTGTGTAATTTTAACACCAGTATATATAACACTGTCCTAGGTGTGGCTCCAACTGAAATGCCTAATAGCAGTCTCAACAATCATAATTGGTGGGAAGTATTTAAAGCTTTTGTAAGTATTAATCAATACAGTTTCATAATTTTTCTGCGGCATTGCTGACCTATACAAACAGTAAGTTGAAGCAGAAGGAGGTAACTGCCATGCCTGTCATGACATAAATTTTTACAATGACTCAATTGGCAGAATTGATCCTGACTTTAGACTTCACTGGGACTGACATTATTATTAATGTCAAACAGAACGTGGGACATTTTTTATATTACTAAATTCCACAAATGTGCTTACATTTAGTTACACGCCATGAAAATCATTCCAAATTATTTATCTGTTAATAATTAATAACTTGTTTCATGTAATTGTAACTTACTATGTCTGGTTAGGCAACGTTTTATTCCTGAAAGTATTAACTTAATATTTAACTGAACATTTTTGCTGGGTAAAACAAGCTCCCTCTGCTGGATCTGAAGGGGAAAAAAAAAAAAAAAAAAAAAAAAAAAAGAGTAGGGTTCTGCCTAAGTAAGACCTGTGGACAAAGACTGGGCATTGACTGGGGATTTGATATTCGTTTTTTAAACATGAATTTTCTTATCCATCTTGCTTGTTAAAAGCACCACTTAAAGGACAAGGAGTCACAGCTTCATCTAGAAGGAGTGTTGAACCATTGATGAAGACTAGTGGCTCCAAAGGGACAAAGAGGCCTTCCTGGGGCTAGTGTTTTTCACTAGTCATTAGAAAGCCATCCCTTTCCGTGAAAAGAAACTAAGACTTTGAGTAGTTAAGGAAACTGTTATGCCTCTTTTAACCCTGAAGAGCTTCATTCACTGCCTGCTATACCTCACATCTGTCTTTCCTGTGACAGCAGAAAAATTGCTGTCTTCTCTTTCAAAAGCATGAGACCAGTTTAAAAGTCATGAGGTTTGATATGAAATCATTAAGACAGCAAGAGAGCACATTTTTGGAGGGGCTGTGCAGAAGGGAGAGCAAACAGGTAACTACTTTTGGGGGTGTTCTTTTTGTAATGAAATATGAGATTATGTCATCATCATTTTATTAGTATATTATTTATTAATTATAATTATATAGTTACAATTATTATATAATCCTGTGTCCAAAAGCTGTTTAAAAAACAACAAACATCATGAAAATCGGAATTTAATAATGACATGCAACGACACTACAATTCATAAAATCTGAAACAAAGTCCTCATTTTTCAAAGTTTCATACAAAACAAAAATCAGCTATAACAAAATCTGTCCTTCCTGAATACTCTTCAGCCTTTTGATCATTGCTGTCCTTGAACTCAGCATGTGGTAACTGCTGTGTATGAACCAAGGAGCTTCTAAGATGTGACATGTTTCTGTTCCAAGTTGCAAAGTTTCATAGATGTTTGTAACATTCTGTCCTTACCAGGAACTGTGACCAATTAAGCCTAGAAAGCTCTTTTGGACGGATCAGCTTGTCTCCAAACCAGACGGAAAGCATGTTCCATATTAAATTGTGTAATTTTGCACATCTAATTTAAGGTCCTCTGGGAACTGTTTTTCATAAATCCCACTGCATCTCATTCCTCCTCCCTGCCTCTTGTAGCAGTCTAATACCCGATTGTTACATACCTAGACCTTTTAGGGTTTTATTGACATGACTTAAATTTTGACCCGTAATGCACGTATGAGTAAACAACAAAACTCAAACTGAAGAAGGAACAAAACTGTCTTTCCCCATACTATGGGGACTCTTTGCTTTGTTACATAGTTACAGGAGGTGTACTTCAGCATAGCTACATATTTACACCTGCATGTTACCTTGAGCTTCTTTATACCTAAACATAGGCTGCTAACCACTGTAGAAAAGCACTGTTCTTAAACAAGCTGGGATTAGGCTATGCTACAATTTTCTATGGAAAAAAGCTGCCTAGAACCACAGAATGGTTGAGGTTGGAAAGGACCTCTACAGGTCGTTCGGCCCCCTCACTCAAGCAGGGCCACCTACAGCAGGTTGTCCAGGACTGTGTCCAGATGGCTTTTGAGTATCTCCAAGGATGGTGACTTCATCACCTCTCTGGGAAACCTGTGCCAGTGCTCGGTCACTCTCACAGTGAAAAGGTGTTTTCTGATGCTCAGAGGAAACCTCCTGTGGCTCAGCTTGTGCTCATTGAGTCTGGTACAGTCACTGGGCACCACTATAAAGAGCCTGGCTGCACCTTCTTTACACCCTCCTTTCAGGTATTTACATACATTGATAAGATCCCCACTGAACCCCCTCTTGCATGGGTGAGACTGGACTGGCCACTGCTTCCTTCATTGTGCTATATCTCTGCTCCAGCTAAGGGGAAATTATCCCTAGATGTGTTTGCTCATGCAGACAAAAAGGGCAGCTCATCTATGAACAGGACATGCCTTTTAACGTGTCAGAGCAGCAATGCAGACATGCTGAAGCCAGATACTTACACTGTTTTTTGGAGAAATGTTTTCACTGACAGCATTAGATGGGGGAAGTCCTAGTAAAAACATTGCCGTGTCTGCTATTGGAGTTTCTTTGTGGTGTCCACCAGGCAACTGATCACCACAATTAGGTAAATCAATGCTAGCTTTTTTAACTCTAAAGTAATTCTTACTACCACCACTGAAAAGGCACTACCGATAATGCAGGACACCTCCCAGAACAGCTTGGGGTTAGAACAGCTGTAGTAAAGGATGGTGACGTTATCTGTTGGAACTAGGTGCTTCTCATATGTAGTGTGATGCTTTCTTTATCAGATTCACCATTAGCATGCTATGACCAGCCTTTCTCTCAACAGAGTGATAATTCTAATCCAAAAAGCAGACTCAAACAAAGCAATAACATTTTAGGGAAGCAAAGAAAGTAACAAATTTCAGCATATGCTTGGATTCAGTTCCTTCAGAGTCTGGAAGCTAGAAAAGTTTGCTTTTTACTCACAATCAGAAGATTTATAATGAAAAAATTGCAAGCAAAAGATTGCTTTAAACACTTTTAGCCCCAGACTGATTCCTGGACAATGCCACAAGTATCCAGCAAGAGATTTCATAATGCTGATTATACCTTACAAGCCTGGCAGTCCAGACAGTTTTCCATCTACTATATAGTTTGTCTATACTGCCTATATCTCACCAATCTGGCTGTAAGTATACTACAGGAGATTGCTCTGAAGGTCTTACTAAGCTCAGATGAACAGTATCCACTGCTCTCCTCTTGCCTATATGGGATATTATAGAAGGTGATCCAGTCAGATATGATTTGTCCTTGCTAAATCCATGCTCCCAATCACTATTCTCCTTCAGTCATCTGGACATGGCTTCCAGGAGGGTTCATTTCATAATCTTACCATGGACTGAGGTGAGGTTGGCCAACCTGATTTTCCCTAGACCCATCTTCTTGCCCTTTTTGAACAAGGCTGTATGTCATTTACCTTTTTCAAGTCATCGGACACCTCTCTGAAACACCATCAAACTTTGAAGAGGGTACCACGTGTCTCACAAGGACATCAGCCAGCTCCCACAACATCCTGAGATGCACTCTGTCTGGTCCCATGGACTTGTGTGTACTCAACCTGCTTAAGTACTCCTTAACTCGATCCTCCTCTCCCCCGAGTAATGCTTCATTCCCCAAGGCCTTGATAGTAGGTTTAGGGACCTAGGAGACCTGTAGACAAACACAGCCGGTAAAAAATCAAGGCAAAGAAGTCACTGGCTGTCTTAGCCTTTTCCATACAAGCTCTTACTGCTGCTAAGCTTGGGCTTTCCTAACTCCATCCTTTGTCAAAAAGTGCTTAGAGCTTTGGACTGGACTGTATAACTCCTAACATAGAGGCCTGTATGTTAATTCTTACACTGCTTTTGGCTGACCCATTCTTTGTTTGCTGCTGGTAACAGACAAACGTGAAACAAACTGTTCAGTACACAGTCGCAGGGTCCAGGGCTACTGCTCAATGCCTCTCATTCCATCCTGCACCTCACATTAACAGCACTTGTCTGCTGCATGAGAGCTTATGTAATAAAAAATTTCATATTCCTGTACCTCAAAGAAACATGATTTGACATAATTCAAAGAAACTCTGAAACAATAAACATGACTAATATTCCCTCAATTTTATCTGCTGTGTTACACAGCTGAGCAAGAGTTATTCTACAATGCTGCTCCATCAGCAGCAATACCAAGTCTGCAGCCCTACTGAAAAATCACGTATAATTCATACGTTCCAGCTGTAGGTGGCACTGCATGATATTGTGCATGTTTTTTGCTTTTCCTATATTCAGATTTCTTCTTTCCTAGGTATGGATAGCCTCTAACCTTTTCACAACTCATGACTGTGACAGGCAGCTGAGGATTTTTTTGCGAGAATGTAATAAACCAACACATAAGCAGAGGATTTTTCAAAGTTATGGGTAGTTCTGTTTGAAACATATTAGGCCTTGTTAGTTGAATATATTTTACTATATTTTTCCAACAAAATTTGATATAGAAAATTCAGTGTGTTCTTCTCAACAAGCAAACAGGGGACATGGAGACTAGTGTAGTATGCCAGTTAAGGCACACACAACAGGAACCCAGAAATCCCATAACTGCTTGAAATCTACCTCCTGCTTCAATGCCACACATGGAACCATGTACATTAACTTCATTTTTGGAACTTCAGGGATAGTCTTCTATTTAAGATTTTTAACCCCTTTTAAATTCTGTTTCTGCTGCACATAAAGTAAAAGACTGACAGTAGTTTTTCTATTATCAGCTCGGAACAGGAGCAGTCTGTAACAGATAGGTCTTTATGTCTTTACCCAGATGTTCATGCCTGATCTTGATGTAAAGCTACCCCTTGTGCATCTGACAGTAAAAGGGAGGGGGTGTTTTTAACTTTTCATACTAGAGAAGTAAAATGTTTAGAAATCTGCTATGCACGTTACTATCACTCTTCTATATGCTCAGTCAAAAAAAGTGTAGATTTCTAAAAGGAACATTTAGAACAAGGTTTTCAATGAAGCCTGTTTTCTGTCAACATACTGAATACCATAAATGCTGGATCTGGAAACTATTACAACATTCATTTTTAGAAGCTGGAAAGTAATCATAATGTGATCTTGCAAACAATGAACTCTATTCTCCCCCTGACATACAGAAGGATTTACAGGCATATTATTACTGCCTGTGTATTCAAAGAAAAATCTCTCATGCATCAACACAATAAGATGCAAATATCCACTGGATTCTTCCACAATTACAGTGCTAGTTTCACCCATTTATGTTTCTTTATTTTTATTCTAACAGTAGATGGCAACATTTAGTTGGAACGTGGCAAACCTTTGTGAGCTTTACAAGAGTCATTTCAGTTCTGATTTTACTCATGAGACTTACAGATACAAAAAAATAACATATAGCAGCATATAATTAGAAAACGTAATTTAACTAAATTGTTTAATTATCTATATAAATTAATATAGCAATTATCTTATTTTCTTCCAAATTCCAGCTTGCCCAGGACAGTTTTTGACTGAAAGACAGCTGTGCTCTGACAGTTTTTCTGGCGATTGGGAAAAATGTCAATGTCCTAAGGGTTAAGCTTCCTTTACACAAAATTATAACTGGAGAAAACCAGCAGGTTAATTTCTTAAAGTGCTATCAATAAAGCTTTTCCTGAACTGTACAGCTTGGATTCACATCTGAACTACCAGCATCTTGAGACATTTGGATCAAGTTTTTCAGTGTAGGCATTTATAATTCTCCAAATTTTACCTTGTCTGTTTCCCCAGTAGGTGCTCTGTGAATATTCCCATTTAATGCTGAAGTTAATAAGAATTCTCTTGTTGACTTGATGGAAATAGGAACATCCTCTGTAACATTAAAGGACAGAACTGCTCTTGGTTATTAAGATCACAGTAAAACTGAAATCTCCTAACACTTCAGAGCTTGTCTTGTAACAGATGTCCACATGCCTCCACTGCAGGGTCAGGCATAAGGTGAAGCAGCATGTCTCCACTCACCCAAGATGGCCAAGTATCCACATCCTGGGCTGTATTCTAGTCTTTGCATACACACTGAAGGTACTTGTGTAATGTCTGGCCTTGGCAGAGGAGGTCAAGGGTTTAGGAAAGGAAATGCAGCTGCTTGAAGCTCTCTAGATATGCTAGTCAAAGTAAGGCTATGTGTGTATTTAATTAGAATAAGCAGCACTGCCTGAACCAAATAATTGCCTCATAGATCTGTTCAAGCAAAATATTTTCTTCAGGTTTTAATTCTTTTAAATATTAAATGTAGAACTTTGTGTAACTTGCATCTCTACATGTGTGATACTTTGTCTGGATCTGCCTTAAAATCTTGGGCTTCAGTTTCTCAACAACAAGGACCATATAGTCAGGGACATTCACAAAATTCTTCTGTTTAAATTACAGTGAAAGTAAAAAGCAGATCAGCAGGTATCTTAATGTGTGTGGCTTTGCAAACTCCTCAGATGAAGGCTCAGTATTCTCCATGGATAGTGCATCAATCACTCAGAGAGACTAGGGCATTATTCCTGGCTTTTAGAAGCACAGCCTGGGTCTTGTGCTGTTGCGCAGACAAGTACAGAAAGAATGTCATTTGAGAGGGAGAGTCAGAGCTGAGTGAAGAGAAGGGGCCCTTGTATGGGGAAGAGAGAAGAAAGAAGAAAGGAAGAAGGCCCAGACGCTAGAAAGTAAGATGCCTTTTAAGCTGCCAAGGGTTTAACAAAAGCAATCATGAAGTTATCCAAGAGGGAGTTAGCTTCTTATCATAAATACACAGATGATTTCATGGCCATGTTCTGTATCTCACCACACTTTTATGTGTATTCTATTGAACGGTGTTTGGTCTCTGACTTTTTCTTGTAGAAGGATGTCTCCTGCAGAACTTCACCGGAGGCTGCATGTTCAACAGAGCATTTATGTAGATGAGTTCAGTAAATGTCTTGTGTATCTATAGCTACTGCATTTTTTTCTGATAGTGGAAAGAAAAATAGATAGAGTATTAAGAAATTGAGTATTCTGGAATTGTAAAAGCTAGTAAATGTAGGGTAGCCTCTGTATTCTTCAGATACACAGAGATTAAATTATCTCTAAAGAGGTGTTTAATCAGAGGAAGATAGAAGCATCTAGAGATGGAGGTAAACAGATTAGGATTAAGCAACTGAGGCTGCGCTCTGTACTTCAATTGTGACTGCAGAACTCCTTTCAATTCATCTCCCTGCAAGGAAATCCAGTGCAGCTGCTTGAAAAACCTCTGACTGTGGAATAAGTGAGAGTAGGAAGCTGCTAAAACTTTGGCTGTTGCTAGGACCAGTTTTGAATAAAGAGCAGGAGAATGTCCCAGCACAAAAGACACAGAGGTTTAAAAGCAGAAAAGCAAGACAAATGAGGAGATTCAGGGTCACTCATCTTACAAAGCAAGTTGCATTGCACCTACAAATATTATGCCAATATAGATTTCTATTTACAAAATAAAGAAGTACGTAAGTGGTTGAACGATCCTGGAAGGAATTAGGCAGTAAGGACAGGCACACATTTTCAGCAATCTCTAATAAAACAACAATGCTTTTAGGCAGCAATTGCCTGCTAGCAGTGTATGCCGTTTGATGAAGCTGGAGGAACCAAACATAGCCAACCCAAGAGGTTAAATGGGACCACTGGAGCACAACTTTTCATAAACTGCAGCTAGAAAATAACATGGGTAAAAGAGGGCCTCTGATTTGGTGCTGTCTTTTCTGGAATGTATAGTGCAACTGGATCTAAATTTTGGGAGAGTGCCCAGTTTCAGATGTCTAAAGCCCCTGTTGAAAGCAGTGGAGACTACACACTGCCAAAGTTTTATGTATGCAACTGCAGATTGATTGCCTAATGGCAGTGGTGGGCTTTGATCATGAGTGTCTGGAGAGAGAAGTCTCAGTAGGCGCCCTTTTCCTCTTTTTTCCCTTTACTCTTCTAAGTCCTAGTTCTACTGTTTTTCTGTTTTCCAACTGTATTTACTACAAGCCTTTCACTGATACCTGAGATTTAAAAGTTCCTCTCCCCACATATTTCTTTTCTGTAATGGCTTGCTAGTTAAGGATTGTGCAAAAGGAGTTAACTGAAGAAGGTGCAAGGGTATTCAATCGCTCTAATACTTTGTCTATTTTGGGCTTTAATGGGTGAGAGAAACAGATGACGATCATTTCCTCTCATTCTCTGTTTCTTATTAGTAAATTCTAAAAAATTCTTAGGTACAGAACATCCAAGCATGATCATCATCTGTATGCAAGGAAAAATTCTTTCCTTTCAGTTTGGTCAAAGTGTGAGTCAGAGTCACATAAAAGATGTAATAAGCTGCTTCTGCTTGCAATTAGAGGTTTTGTTCGGATGGCAAATTAAAATTTAAGTCCAGTAGAATTAGGTGTGAAATCTTGCAGATTCCTAGCTAACCGTATATTGTGATTCCACTTGGCAGCTAATAGGACTCAGAAAATTGGTTTTCTTGGCCCGTACTTTCCATTTTACACACACTTCTGAAGTCCTGCAAAATGACAGCAAACTGCCATGAATATTCCTTAGTCTATATTCATTGCTCACTTCCTTCCTTTAATGAAAAGAAGGGCAACACATCAATTTTTATACCTTTTTACTGAAAAAAAGAGTAACACTTTTAATACTTACATACCTAACAGATGGGATGAAATGACAAAGAAATGCCTGACAGCATAAGCACTGTTTTTTAGTGAAAGAATTAAAAAAAATTTTTACATTGTGCTTACCCTAAAATCAGCCTGTTCATTTTTCTTTACAACTGCAGTTACGAGGAATCATCTCAGAAGCTTCCAACTCTGCTATTAAGACAGATGTTTGAATGATACCCTCCTGCTCAGTATCAGCTGTTCAGCAGAGCTTGCCTCAGAAATAAAGGACCAATTACCTCCTAATTCTGGCTGCCTTTTCAGGAATGATACAGGGAATTTTTTAATAACAAGGGTACCTTCTTTGTTCTGGGCATCAGCTAGAAGACCTCTGGCAGGCACAGGTTTATCTTACCATCAATAGAACTTGCTGTAGCTCCTTGCTCTTAAAACTTTACTTTACAGGCCAATCAACCAGTATAGTTTTTATGACGGTGTTGTGGAGATCATCACCCTAACTCCTCATGAATTCTGCATCTCTCCCTTTCAGGCATGAGGGATTCACTTATCTGATTAGCAGCAGCCATATCAGGCTACTTGAGAAAGAATGTAGTCTGTTCTGCTGTGAGTTCAGACTGAGGTAGTGAACCTGATTCAGCGTTCAAAGAAAAACAGTCTTGAAGGCTACACTGTCATGTCACTCTACTCCTAAGTCGTGTCCTTGGGTGTGGATGTGAAGAGGATCTAACGAAATGAAACTGAGAACCTCCAAACCAGGTGAGGATATAATGTCAGTATTGCTCTTTAGGGCTGCCATGTGATTTTCTCTAAATAGACTTT